>NW_021635276.1:0-103214 GCF_004799145.2 Neltuma alba
AATTAGTTATTTATAATAAATAAGTGTTGTTTTTTCTAAATATCCTTACTAATCATGTGTATTAGTTATAACTACTATTATTATGTAATAAAATATTTATATGTACAACTACTATTAAATTTATCTTTAAAAAAATAGATAAATATGAGAGATAGAATGTATAATTTTAAATTTAGAATTAAATAAAATAAAACTAGTTCTTATACTCCTCCGGTCCTAATTATAAGACCCAATTGACTTATTTGAGGAGATTAAGGAAGTAAGTTAAGTTGGTTATTTATAATAAATAAGTGTGTTATTCCTAAAATATCCTTGCTAATTAAGTATATTGGCTAAAACTATCATTATTAGAAGGATTATCTTGGAAAAAAATATATAAAATAAGAGAAAAAATAGATTGGGTCTTATAATTAGGACCAAATAAAAAGTCAAATTGGGTCTATAATAATGATCGGAGGAGTATTAAAAATTGACGATAGTATATGAAATGCTATGTGAATGAGCCCACCCCATTGATTGACAAAGGAAAAAGCGCAAACGCATTTATTTCTTTCCTCTGCTATTTGTTATTATGGAAGTAAACTCACTCGGCTTTTATTTCCTCATTAGAATAATAACAACCTTCCTAAATCGGCTTCCATGCTAATTTTGGTGATCATTTTCAATCTTTCATTAACTGATGATGAATAGTTGTATTGATTGTCATTCTATAATCTTAAATAACAGTAATTTCAATTCGAATTATTTCAAATACTGTTTTTCATTAGGCAAACTTGCATCTCTGATCCTTTAAATTTACTTAAATTTTATTTTGAAAAAACATTATCACATGCTCACGTGTTATGTTTAATTTGAAGAACAATGTTGATTGTGTTAGGGTATGAGACTAAAAAAGTACTTTACAAAATTAAGTAACTAAAATGAAATTTTACATAAAATTAAAAGATCAAAAGTATATTTTTATCTTTTTATTAATTAGTAGTATTTCTTCTTCTTTTTTTACCAACTAATTAATAGTATTTCAATTAAATAGTAAATTTTATTATAGTCTGAGTTATTTAAGCTCTCTTAACCCGTACACTTAAATCTTAAATGATAAATTTCATAAAAAATTAATGATTATGCTTTGTTAATCTCATATGGCCCTGGGCTCAAAATATTATTTTATTCTTTAATCTTTCCTATCCCAAGATATAAGCTCATTTAGGATATTAATGTTTTTTTTTCCCAATTTAGTCTTGCTTGAAAATATGTAATCCCTTGGAAATGTAAAGTATTGATATCTTTAAATTTAGTAAGAACAATGCCGCAAAGTATTGTTATCATTTTTCTTAGTAAATTTATGAGTTAACTTTCATTTTGCTTCTTTATTTCTCCTATACGCATATTATAAGTAAACTGACAGAGGAGTGCAAGTGAGGAAGACTTTAATATATATTGACTTGGACGGCTGAGAATATGGTGATAATTTCATCCCAATAAGGCCGGCCCGCGCATGTGCAGCTCGTTTTCTTTTTCTTTATTTATTTATTTGCCAACGGTTTTCTTTGTCTTTTATTATGTTGTCATTGGACGACATTGATGTGTAAATAAACCTCGAGAGCCATGGTAGTTAAGCTTTTGTCTACATGAGGCCTCTCTGGGTGCATTCATTATTCTATGATCATCACTTTGTGGAAACAAAATTAAAGAAAGATGGTTGTGATCATATTGGCATTTTTATTATGCTTTGCTATAGCTTCCCCTAGCAGATTAATACTACCTCTGATATTTAATATAAGAATTAATTATTAATTTGAATAAATTAAGAAAATGCTAAGTTAGTTATTTATAATAAATAAGTATTGTCTTTTCTAAAATATTCTTACTTATTAAGTATATTAACTAAAACTACTATTATTACAAAAATTGCATTAAAGAATGGATAAATGAGAGACAGGGTAGGTTGGGTTTTTATATTTAAAACTAAAATAAAAATAAAACGAATTCTTATGTTAAGGATCGGAGATAGTATGATACAAGAGAAGCAACTTGTGTGCTTCAAACCAAATTAAATGGTGGAATTTTAGCCACAACTTCTCTGACCCTTGTCTCTAGGAAGGCATATATTGCAATGTCTTTGGAAGAATTAGCCAAGGATCACTCCAAAGCACCCTCACCTAGTAGATCTCAACCTCACTACATTTCCCAACTTAAGAAGGTTTGACACTTACTAGAATGGGTTACCTCACTGCATTTCCAAACCTAGAAGGTTTGACACTTACTAGAACGGGTTTGATAGGAGGTATAGCAATTCTTCATAATATCACTAATCCAGACTTGTCTCATAACAACCTTGTTGATAATAAGCTATATATCTTCCACTCCTGCAAATTAATTCAATTTTCAATTGATGGAAAATAACCTTCAACATATTTGCAGCTCATATGATTGATTTTGACAAGTATCCATCCAGTTCAAATTGGAAATCTTCATAATCTCATGTCTCTTAACTTTTGTTATAATAATCTTACTAATGAGCTATATTCCTTCTACTCTCACCTTGCAAATTCATTTATTTTAGAAATGTTGCGTTTACTTCCCCACAGCCTAATATCTCTGTGGAATTCTTCAAACTCTCACTTATTTGGACTTGTTTCATAACAATTTAACTTACCTTGAATTTTATTTGATCAAAAGAGAGCACATTTGCAACTCAAATTATGTGTTTTGACTTATACATTTCTCGTAGGTCTTCAACAGCTCACATATTTAAACTTAACTTGCAGTAATATTAGTTCAAGTGAGTTCCGTCTCATCCTTATCCAAAATAAAAATTGAGAAATAATACATTGACGACCTGTTTCAAAAGCTTGAACTACTTAGCATATGTTTTAAGTGAAAAAGAAAAAACAACTATAGTATCAAGTAGTGATTTTTTAATCTTATTGCAACACCTAATTTTCTAATACTCTTATAGAATCATTTTAAACACTATGAATCACTAAACACTAGGCTACTGGGTAATTTTTTTTTCCCAAATCATATACTAACTGAAAACTGATGAATGATTCACATTTGAACCTTGCTAGTATTACTAATAACGTAGGCACACAAACTTAATAATAATGCTATATGCATAGGTAGATACATTGGCCATCTCGGCTAATGGTACTTACCTGTGTGCCGGTAATGCATACCTCCTTATGGACCCTACATAATAGTATATACGTAAGCAAGTATTGATTACTTGCCCATAAACATTATTAAATAAGTTAGTTAATTAACTACTAAAATAATTTACTTCATAATTATAAAAAGTAGCAACCATTCCTGCTCTTCATAAATGCCCACCTTCAACTCTTACAACGTCCTTACCCTTGCTGTAAATCATAGAAGGGAGGGTAAGATCCTAGAGAATCGCCGTAGTAGTAATTTCCATCAAACACATATGCAGATCACACAAACTAGGCAAAACAAGCCAACTGAAACATAACCTTGCAGGCTATGCATATAAAGCATTTGAATGCAATGACAATAGTCAGATTGAATAGCTGAATGTGCAATCAACGGCACATAAAGCCAGACATACAATGGCACGTAATGCCCCACAAATAATGGCTCATAAAGCCGTGCTCGTAATGGCATGTAATGCCACGCAAATGAAGGCATAAAAGGCTTCATATCTTTCATTGCATGTGATCACAACTAATAACTCATGCAAAGAATTACGGACTACATGTTCTCATGCTTTGGAATAACGTGGTATAAACAGACATGCAGCAATCATATACAAGTGTAAGGTAGGAAAGAACTACTGCCTAAGCCTTTCGCTTCGAAATTAAACCTCACTTTCTTTCTTTCTTTTAGCTTCCTTGGTGGGCTTTCACAGATATCAAAACCTATTATGTTAGTAAGGGTAGGTTAATGCTTGATCCAATACAATTTATAAATTAACTAACTTTCTTTAAATTCTAAATTTCTTTAAATTCTACCCTTATATAATAATTGGTCATTCTAGAAAATGTTTCTTATTCAAACTATTCACTTTGGAAGTTTTTTTTTTTCCTTTATCTCAACCCATACAGTTACTTTACTTAGTAACTAGTCATCACCTATTCTAACCATTTACACACAAGTTTGCTTAATTGAGTCTTAATGAAGTAAGTTTAATTTTAATAGTTTTTGACCAAGACACACGTGAAAACAAATATATTCACCTAATCAATATTGAAATCCAAACCAGACAAGCTAAGCAATTCAACTTCTAGACATCCTTAATTTTAAATTTATAGTCCTCAAACAACCATTCTCATAAATTCTATCAATTACAAATTTTATCCCAATTAACCATTGACTGTGCCATTAAAAATTTTCCTAATGTATACCTTTGAAATAATTTCCAAATACCATGATTATTAATTTATCTGTTTAAGCTTCCCATCCATCACTTAGAAACCTCAAGCAAACCTCAAACAATCAAATTCATGTCAATTTTTACAAATGTTGGCCGACACACACATAGGCACACCTATATTCAACTCAAATTCTTTTTACTTAATGCTTAAATTCACTTAAGTTCTATCAATTAAACCTCAAGGTTAACCTCCTCTGCACACCCTTCAATTAACAATTTCTTTTTCCCATTCAATGTAACAACCTCAAATCAACCATATGAGGTTCCCATTTAAATGACCTAAAATCATAACTGATTATAAACCATGTTCTTAATCCCTTTATTCTCATTCCAATTTCATTCTTAATCTCTTTACACCAAAAAATTCAAGCCTATCATCCTATTTTGATTTCTCCTTTTCTCTTTGCTATAACCATCTGAACATTTCATTTACTCATATTTATTCAAAACCAAACAGTAACTATTTATTGAGTATTCATAGCATCACATGCCTATGCACATATATTTATATCTCCAATGATTCAAACAACCTTACACTTAATATGGAAATATTAACCAGATTTACCAACATACTTCAGCATTCACAATTCAACCCTTAGTGATCTCTAACACCTTTAAACAATGACTCATATTTCATAATCATGAATCAGTAAAACCAAATCAACTCCCAGCTTCCATTCACTTTCCTAACTATTGCTTAGTACCCGGTTTAATACCCCAGATAATGCTTCAACTAATCCTACTCTCAATCTGAAATTATTTTCCCACATTCAAACATTCTTTAAATCATTATCCCATTGCTTTCAATCCTGATTTAACAAGGTAGAATACTTATTTAACATGGAGAAGTCCCAAATCAGTGAGTTATCATCACTTTTACAGCCGCACATTCATTACATTAAATATATATACTTAAATCTATGTATTTATCTTATTCATAACTCTCTAAGTAACCTTTTATCTCTTCTTAATTGTTCAATCAGTTGCCTTTTACATCACCATATACACACTTCCTTTAAATCCTTTAGCCATTTCGATTTTGCACAAAATGGATCCCTTTAAGATTGTAACTCTCATAACTAGTCTTAATCCATCATTTCACAACTTGAAACATAATTTGAATAGCTAACAACTAATTAATCAAAGAGAATCACTAGTTTCGACAAACATAATTCTCTTTTCTGAAATCTTCACTGTTATACAATTTTCCGGCATCAATATCAAGACTCAATCATCATTCTGTTGCTTCTAAGCATGACTTATACATCTTTATCTGTAATTTAATCATTTCAAGTTCTTTCCTAGCATTCAAAATATCAAACAGCCACTGCTCCTTTATTTTAAGCACACATCCTTCTCATTATACTCGACACTTCACAACCAAGAACAGGGGAGATTAGTTTCGAAAATCACAGAACAACTCCATCTCCTAACAGCATCGTATTTACATTTCTATAACATAAGGACTGAGGTTTTTTATCTGGTTACCTAGGAATATCGAAGCCACAACCATAAATATAAAAATCCCTGTTTAGGCTATCACAAAACAGAGCCACCCTTCACTTGCAGCAACAATAATCGACATCCAAGCTAAAAATCATACTCCATTATCATCAACAAGCATTATTCTTTAATTATCATCAAGTTTCAGCCTTCACTGGGAGTTTCTCTCACTAGAACTCAAACTTCTTTCATCATCAACACTCCAGCCAGTCACCAATCCCAGAAAACAAAAGTCAGAGGAGGTTTAGGAGGCTCACCTTGCTGAGAATCCACGCTTGCATGCACGAAAACGGCCTCCGATCATCAGCTGCTCCTTCCCCGTTTCTCCTCTGTTCCTCACGTCTCTCCCTGTCTCTGTTCTCTCGGGTTTCAGGCGCAAATGAAGAAGAAAGATGGAGCCGATGACTTGAATCAAATTAGACTGGTCGAAATGACCATTTACCCTTCAACATGTTTTTATCTCCAGAAATTGTAAAATACTTCATATGTATTTTCCTTATCCAATAGCTTCCTGACCCCTAAAATAATTTCCATAAAAATTATGGGTCAAAAATTAATTCTCAACTATTTTTCTTGAATTTCTCGAGAAAATAGCACTTAATTCTGAAAATTAATCATTAACTCATTTTAAGGATTTTATGGCTCAATTAGCTTCTTTATCTCATGAAATAATTATCCTAAAATTTTCAACTCAAATATAAATCTCTAACTATTTTTCCTTGAATTTTCTAGAGAAATAGATCATTTTTGTTTATTAAAATTATTTAAGTCATTTTTGGAGAAATAAATTTTCCAAAATATTTCTAAACCCTGAAAATCAATATTTCATAATTTTTTTTCTAATTTTATTTTGTCATTAAATAATTTTAATAAATTTTTTCTTTTCTTATTCATTCTAAGTCAGAAAATTCAAGCGTTACACTTATGATATAAACAATTCAACTATAAAAAGCAAAAAAAATAATATTGAATTCTCTATAAACTAACGACAAATAATAAAGATCGAACAAGAAAAAACAAGCTTTTGGTTGTAGTAGGGGAAACTCTTTTTGCAAAACTTTTAAAGTGATGGTAAGCTTTTGTCATTTAAACACATCATTAAAAGAGTAATAGCCAACTTCCCGATATTTAAAGACTTTGCACTCATTTTATGATCACTTCTATTAATTATTATCATATGATGCCATTATTTTGTTCACCAATGCTAAAGCTACTACCATGACAGTAGAGGAGATGCATGCATTGTTTTAGAGCAAATGGTGGAACATCAATGCTCCAACTACCATTGTGATGACTTGCAAGGCATTTCTTACAATATCTTTGGAAATGTAATTTCAATTGACCAACCAAGGATCAATTCAATGCAACCTCAATTAGCTGACCTTAACTTCACTACATTTCAAAAACTAAAATATTTGAATCTTTCTAGAACGAGAATAACACGTACCACTCTAATTTAAATAGCTCTTCGTTCATTAATCATCCAATATTTACACTTGTCTTAAAATAATCTTACTTTCCTTTCACTATTGCTCAATTTGAATGAATGCAATCTAGCTAGAGTCACTCCTTTATGACAAAAACTAAAGGCTTATACTTGTGCACAAATTTATCCACTGCAGGTGATATCCCTTCTTCCATTTTCAATTTGACAAATTTAGAAGAGTTTGATGTTTCTCAAAATCAACTAATTTGTAGCATACCAATAAAGTTTGGATGTTTCTATTCTCTCTCTCTTCTAAATGTCTCCAAAAATAGGCTGCATGGAAATGTGCCTTACTTTAGGAACTGGTTCGATGTCGATTTTCATGTTGACTTCAGTCACAAAAAAATCAATGGACTATTAGCATCTGGGATATGCACTTTCCCATCAAAATGTAGCATTGATTTGATCAATAGTAATATCTCTGGTAGTATATATGGAGAGCTTGGTGAGCTGCACTACATTAACTTGTCATACAATCTTCTTAGTGGATATATTCCAAATGAAGTTTATAGCTCTCTTCCTTGTAACATTTTAAATGGTAATAAAGAATTATTTGGTCTAGAGAAGATACATGATTCTTCTAAAGGTTCAAAGTGTTTGTTGAAAATTCCTTTGACAATTTTTGCTGTCATCATATTGGTTGTGAGTTTCATCTGGTTTCAATTTTTTCAAAAAGAACAAGAAATCCATAATCAAGACAAGGGAAACAAAAAAGGGGATTTTTTTTTTCCATACAGAGCTATGATGGGAAAATTGCATATGAAAATATTATTGGAGCAACAGAAGACTTTGACATCAAATATTGTATTGGAACTAGTTCCTATGAAAGTTTTTATAGAGCATAACTTCCTAGTGGCAAAATTGTAGCATTGAAAAAACTCCATAGAAGAGAATATAGAAACACATCTTTTGCCAAGAGTTTTCACAATGAAGTGAAGATGTTGTTCGAAATTCGACATAGCAATATTGTAAAGCTTCATGGTTTTTGTGTACATAATCAATGCATGTTTCTCGTCTATGAATACATGGAAAGAGGAAGCCTTTTTTATATGTTGAATAATGATGAAGAAGCTAAAGAGTTGGATTGGAGTTAGAGAGTAAATGCTATTAGAGAAATAGCAAATGCTTTGTTCTATGTGCATTATGACTGTGCTCCTCCAATAATCCATCAAGACATGACAAGTAGTAATATATTGTTAAACTTAAAGATGGAGACATTTCTATTTGACTTTGGCACAGCTAGAATTATTGATCCAAATGCATCTAATCAAACTCTTGTAGTTGGTACTCATAGTTATATTGCTCTAGGTTAGCTTTTCTGATTTCTCTACTACTTATATTGTAGTGTTATATTTTATTTTTGCAATTATTTATCTTGAGATAAATACATAATTATTTAATTTTTGTCTATTGCAGAGCATGCATACACCTTGGTTGTGACTGAGAAATACGATGTTGATAGTTTTGGAGTGGAGACAATGGAAACAATCAATGGAAGATATCCTTGAAACATGATATCATCTTTGTCAAAGGCTTATAGTCAAAGCATTTTACTAAAGGATGTCTTAGACCCACGTGTCCAACTGTCATCATGAAAAGATGAAAGATATGTGACTCTTTTGGTCATAATAGCATTAGCATGTTTGAATCCATCTCCTAAATTTCAACCATGAATGCAACAAGTGTCTTCCTTTTAATGACATCTCAATCCACCATTTACTGAATCAAGATATGCATATAATCTAGTCTGATAAATAGCTATGAGATTTGGCTTTAGGTTTGCTTTGCGCCTCAGATGAAAACTTTGAGGATCTGTCACGAATTCTAGATTTGAAATTTGCCAATCAAAAAACTCTTTACCTGTCAAGTTTGGAATAACCTTTATTTGGTTAAAATAATAAGGTATCGAAACTAAATTATAAGGAATCTATACATTGAAGCACCTATCAAAATTTGAAGTGGCAAGCTATGGAGTAAAAACTCAATAATGATTCAATAAACTTGGACATAACTAATTATGTTCAAAAGGTGATACTCAAATGAGCATGCAAGCTCTGTATTTTGTCCCAAAGCTAAATCCAGTCATGTCAACTCTCCTCTTCTATCTTGTTGCATCCAAAGTAAAACTGATTTTACCAGTTACTCAAGTTCCATGATAAGATTTGAGTTACATTTTTTTGTCAAATCATGCTAGCATTAAAGAGAGGGAGTAAATTGAATGAGCAATAAAATTAATTAAAACTTTTCGCAGTGTAGCAAAATGTAGAAAAGAAAGAAGATTATGACAAGTGTTAAAGGCAAATGAGATGTCAGAATGTAAATGCTGTGAGTAATGGATAACACGTTAGAATGTAGGTCTAACACGTTAAGAAGGAAGAACTTAAGGACTCGATCACTGTTTGACGCATAATACAAATGTTGACGTGTTAAGAGCAGGGGAAAATAACATATCTGAAGCTTTGTTGACGTTTTTGCACAATAGATTTTATAAATCATTTAAGCACATGCAATTTTGAAATCAAAGCTCCTAGATCAAATTCCCAATTCTTTTATTTTTCTGATATCCAGAAAAACACTTAAGGTTAAGATCCTTACAAACTTCAAACCTTCTTCTCTCCTTGATCCAATTATTACATGTATGAATAATCGTGCAAAACAATTTTTTTTCTTAATTTTGTTATCATAAAAATAAGGGATACAACATCTTTGAATCCAACAAAAAAAGTCAGCCCGGCCACACACCTCTAGATGTTAATTAATTACTAGAGTCACATTTTTTACTCTTCTAAATTTAATAAGACGTATTTCGTTGATTAATTTAGTGTTCAATGCATGGATCATCTGTAATTCCAGTAAATGGCATTTTCTGGTGTGCAAAAGACAAGGATCAAAGTGCATCCAGTATCCCAAAATATTTTTTTCAGATGTATCCAGTACTCCAAAATATTTTATGGTGCATCTAGTACCTCAAATTATTTTTTGTGTACATCCAGCACTCTAAAGTATTTTTTTTTGTCTTGGCACTGGATTCACCAAAAAATATTTTTGGGTGCTGGATGCGCCTAAAAAAATACTTTCAGATGTTAGATGCGCAAAAAAATACTATAGGGTACTAGACGCACCTAAAAAAATGCTTCCGATGTACCACAAAATACTTTAGGGTGTGAGGTGCTAGATATACCATAACCCAAATATAAAATGAAGTCGAAGTCAAAGAATTGAGGATAAATGAAGTTGAAGCAATTATAATAATAGAATTCATCCCAGAGTCACCAGAAAAGTTGAATTGAATGACCAGACATAAAATAATTAAGTTCTGTTTCCTGGGGTCAAATAATAATGTCATTTATCTCATCCTAAGAAAGTCCATGTTGTTTTATCTATTGGTGGTTGAAATGGAATTTGTCGCGCATAGAACTGAAGCAGCAATAGTTATGATGCCTTTCTGAAATAAATAATACTCTTTTTGTCCTAAATACAAGACTTATTTTGTAGTATAATTAGTATAAATTATATGACAAAATAGGTTTTATATTTAGGACAGGAAAAGTAATAAGAAGAAAAAACTAACTGATCGCAAAAGATAAAAAAATTGAGGAATCCAAATGTGGGACATCTTTCACGTTGATAATGGAACTTTTTGAATTCTCTCTTATTTTTTAGAACAATAAAAAAGTTACCACATTTTATTAAGGGAAAAGTCTTTATAATAAAGTATTAAAAAGAAGTTGCAAAGTTATATGCTTTTTGCTATCAAATTAAAGGAAGGCCCTATATATCGTTTAACCACACAATAATGATAAAGAAAAAGTGCAAGCA
The DNA here is from genome assembly GCF_004799145.2 of Neltuma alba. Taxonomy (NCBI): domain Eukaryota; kingdom Viridiplantae; phylum Streptophyta; class Magnoliopsida; order Fabales; family Fabaceae; genus Neltuma; species Neltuma alba. The sequence continues at coordinate 11,205 of NW_021635276.1, forward strand.
CGTTTGTATGGTTGCTAAGGGATAAGCTTGTTCAACTTTCGTCGTTCCATACTGATCTTATATACTTCTCTGGCCTTATATATAGAATAGAAAGAAAAGATATTTTTTTATCCTATTTATTAGGTACCAAGAGAAATTTTTTATATAGATGTACAATTTTACCCCTCATTTATTATTGTCTTAACTTTGTTTACATGAGGTATAATGTATATTAAATAGAAATAAAGTTAGAAAGTTAGAAAGTTATTAGATTTTAAATGAAAATTAATGAAGTTTAAAGTTTTTTTTTGTCTGTGTAAAACATATTAGAAGTGACTTATAAATAGGACTACAAGAGTATATAATTTAAAGCTCTGCCTCTGTGCGTGTTTGATTATCACTTGCATCCAATAAATTTGTGTAATTAATATGATTGTTTGGAAAAATAATTATAAATTTGTGAAGCAGAATAAATGATGATATTAGATCATACTACCTCCAGTTTTTAATATAAGAGATAATTGACTAATTTGAGTAGATTAAGAAAACTAGCTAGGTTAGTTATTTATAATAAATAAGTGTTATCTTTCCTAAAATATTATCGTTAATCTAGTATATTAATCAGAATTACTATTATTGCAAGGACTACCTTGAAAAAATAGATAAATATGGTAGACAAAATAATTGGGATCTTATATTTAGGACTAAAATAAAAGTCAAATAAACTCTTATATTAAGGACCAGAGGTAGTATTTAGGATTAAACCAAACCCTTCATTATAATTTCATGTATATTTAGAACGAAAGAGAGAGCGCGTGTGTTTCTAGGCACAAGTGATTTTCACTCACCAACGGATAATCCACTATGGAACTGTTTTGAAGTCTTTCCTATCTCGAAAGAGGAATCAGAAGTCACTAAATTTTAAAAGCGGTGAACAAGCTTCTATAAACGTTAAAAAAGAAGTTGCAAAGCTATACGATCTTTCATATGTAATTAAAAGAACCAACAGAAAAGTGCCCCTGTCTCAATCACCCCACAATAATGATAAAAAGCATAAACACGTTTTTTGGTTGTCATGGGACACATTCTGCTTTCAACTTTCTTCCCATTTACATATAAAGACTCAAATTAAAGGATAAGATTTTTAAGCATAAGTCCTCTTCTTAAAGGATGATATGCTCTTTTTTTTTTTTTCCAGGAGAAAGGAGATGATGCGAAATAATCTAAAAGTAAATGAGTACTTAAATGACTTATATTTAGGACCAAAATTTTCCTTTATAAGTGACTTACATTTACTACCAGAGCAGTACATGTAAGTAAACTGGACTTGTATTTCCAGTAAGACATGGCAACTCGTTCTCTTTGCCTTTATTATTTTGTCACTGGACAACATTGACGTGGAACCAATACTCCCAGGTTCATGGTTGTTAAGCTTTTGTCTATATAAAGGTATTTCGTGGGTGCATTCATTGTGTGATCATCACTTTGTGCAAACAAAATTAAAGAAAGATGGGTGTGATGATATTGGTAATTTTATTAGTATGCTTTGCTATAGCTTCCTTCCAGCACGTTAATGGTGCTGCTAAGGCCAATATGATAGAAGAGGAAAAACTTGCTCTGCTTCACACCAAATGGTGGAATTTTAGCCATAGTGCCTATAACTCCTTAGACCCTTGTCACTGGAAAGAGATATATTGCGATGAATTTGTAAGCGTTCTTGGAATTGATAAACCAATGATTATTCCAAAGCACCCTCAGCTAGCAGATCTGAACATCACTGTATTTCCCAACCTGGAAGATTTGACACTTACTGGAATAGGTTTGATAGGTACCATTCTAACTGAGATAGGAGCTCTTCATAATCTTACCTATATAAACTTGTCTCATGACAATCTTACTGGTAAGTTAATTGCCATTGTTTACTCTACCAGACTCACTTATTAGCAATCTGCTAATGAAAACTGCTTTTGACATGTGCAATTCCAGCGCAAATAAGAGATCTTCAAAGTCTCTTTTCCTTGAACTTGTCTTCGAATAATCTTAGATGTGCGCTATCTTCCACTCTTACCCTGTGGATTTTTATTTTGATCAAAAGATTTGCAACCCAAAGGGATGTGTTTTGACAGGTACTATTCCAACTCAGCTAAAGATCTTCCATATCTCAAATATCGAAACTTGTCTAATAACCATATTAGTTCAAGTGAGTTACATCTCATCCTTTTCCAAACTAAAAAAAAAAAATTGAGAAATAACACATTGAAAACACATTTTAAAGGATTAAAATACTTAGCATGTTTTAAGTGAAAAAAGCCTTAGTATCAAGAAGTCATATTAACAATTCAAATAAAACTGAGTATTCTATAAATTAACCACAATAATATAATAAAAGACATGCATAAACAAGCTTTTGGTTTTAACGGGAGATACATTGAAGACACATGACTAGTAAACAGTGCCATTATTTTGTTCGCCAATGCTAAAGCTACTGTGATGATTGCAGAGGAGAAGGATGCACTACTTCAGAGCAAATGGTGGAACATCAAAGATAGTGGCTCAAACTATCGTTGTGACTGGCATGGCATATCTTGCAATATCTTCAAAAATGTAATTTCAATTGACCAACCAAGAATTCATTCACAACAACCTCGGCTAGCATATCTCAACTTCACTACATTTCCAAAACTAAAATAGTTGAATCTTTCTAGAATAGGAATAATATGTACCACTCTAATTCAAATCCTTGCTCTTCATTCATTCATCCAATATTTACATTTGTCTTACAATAATCTTAGTTACCTTCCACCCTTGCTCAATTTGAATAAATGCAATCTACCTAGAGTCATTCCTTTATGACAAAAACTAAAGACTTGTGTACAAATTTATTCACTGCAAGTGATATCCCTTCTTCCATTTTCAATTTGACAAATCTAGAGGAGTTTGATGTTTCTCAAAATCAAATAATTGGTGGCATACCATTGAAGTTTGGATATTGATATTCCCTTTCTCTTCTAAATGTCTCCCAAAACAAGCTAAGTGGAATAGTGTCTTACTTTAGGAATAGGTTCAATGTTGACTTTAGTCCCAACAAAATCAATGGACTATTACCATATGGGATATGCACTTTTTCATCAAAATGTAGCATTAATTTGAGCTATAATAATATCTTTGGTAATATACCTAAAGAGCTTGGTGAGCTGTACAACATCAACTTGTCATACAATCATCTCAGCATCTATGTCCCTAGTGAAGTTTATAGCTCTTTTCCTTATGACATTTTAAATGGTAATAAAGAATTACTTGATACAGAGAAGATACATGATTCTTCTAAAGGTTCAAAGTCTTTGTTGAAAATCATCATTCCTTTGACAATTTTTGTTGTCATCATATTTGTTGTGGGTTTCTTCTAGTTTCATTCTTTCAAAAAAAACAAAAAATTCATAATTGAGAAAAGAGAAACAAAAAAATTGGGATTTGTTTTCCATATGGAATTATGTGTTAGATATGATTAGTTTTGATGATGTCAAATAATAGAGCAAAAAGTTTACATAAATTATTTATCTCATATTTTGACTTACTATCATAGTTTCCTCAAGAAAAGAAAGGAGTTATTATGTTGCACTTTGAGTTATGGAGAATGATCAAGAGGAAGAAGAAGAAGAGAGATTGAGAAAAGAAGAACTTGCAAGATCAAATGAAAATATCAAGATTCAAGTTCATAGATTTGATGTTAAATGTTGCTATACTCAATCAGAAGTTTGAATGGCTCAGTCGGAAGCTAAAATATACAAACGGGAAGTTATACCATCATATATTGAGTCACCCTTCTTATAAACATGGAAAATAAGCATCAGAGGTGATTTTTATGGGCAATTATCGATCACTTGATCGATCATCCATTTATCGATCAAGTTATCGATAAAATACATCCTCTGTTATGCTCTGTTCTTCGTTCAGCTCTGACATAGGTTCGGTATTTCTTCAATATCTCTCAAATCACAAATCCGTTTGAGGTGAAACTTGATTCCTATGAAACTAGACTCAGAACACGGTTCATGGACACCAAATTCACCTTCAAAGAGTTTCATATGAGGGAGATATGTTGCTCGAAACATTGCAGTAAGGATTAACGCCTTGATTCCGACCTTCAGTCACTGTGATGAATATAACTTTGCAACCACAACGAATTTTGGGGTAATTCTTGTTGCATTAGAAAGTAGACTCAAAGAGCTTTCTGGAGATAGGTCATTTGCAAAAATTGGAGTTGAATTGGAAGATTTATGATCACCCAAAGTTGACCTTCGTTTTGCTGGAATCAGACTTCGAATTTATTGAGGCAAAGACCAGAAGTTCTACACTGAACGGTTAAGTTCTCAAGCAACATGCTACTCAAACATGTTATTGAGTAAAAGCTCTAGAAGAGATGAAGAAATGAAAAGCCATTATCATATGTTACTCGAGCTTGATCAAGCAACTACGTATTCGATCACTTTATCGAGTTCCTGGTACTATCTCTTCGATTCTTCTCTTTTATCTTCACATGCATTATTAAGATTTTATCAATAACCTGTTGGATAAATGGTTTTTGGATAATGTTATGGATAAATGTATTCATCGATCACTTGATCGATAAACAAAGTTAACGTTATGGATAAATAGGCATTTATCGATAGCATGATCGATAAATAGATTATCGATGAGAAGACAGATAAATGGTAATGCGTTCTACTCATTCTATGTTTTGCTTTAGTCTCCATTTATCGATTACCTCATCGATCAGTCATTTATCGATAATATGATCGATCATTGCTCTTACATGTCTACCCTGTTTTTCACGTAACGAGATCGATAAATCAGTTCTTTGAATTTACAGGATTAAATCTCCTTGTTTTACTTTATCGATAACTTTATCGATCACTCATTAATCGATCACCTATTCGATCAACCTACATAGCATGTGTTTTCTCCGAATATACTTTTGCTTATTGTTTATCGATAAGGTTATCTATTATTTGTTTATCGATAATGTGTTCGGAAAATCATTACTTAAAATTCTATTCTATAACACTTTGTTTATCGATAACCTTATCCATCATCCATTTATCAATAATTTGTTCGATCATCAATGACTGAAGTTTCATTTCTGTAACACTTGGATTATCGATAATCTGTTCGATCAATAAGTGTTCGATCACTTGTTCGATCATGGAACGTTCTCCGTTTAAACATCAGTCGACAATGATGATTCTTAAAATCAATGATCTATTTTCTTTCAAGCTTTTCTCAGCCTTCCTTTTACACATAACTCTCTATTAAAAGGATACGAAGGCAAAAGTAACTTGAAAAGGTTTATTCTTGCATAAATCATTTTTGGGTCACTGTATTCATGCTTCATCATTTATCGATCATTCGTTCGATCATCATATGATCCATAATCTATTCGATAATTGCATCTATCTGCTATATCTTTTCTTCATGTAATTAATCGATAATATAATCGATCAAAGGATTATCGATCAAGGCATCGATTAAGTAAGTTATTTACTTTCTGAATATCTGAAGATCTGATGATTGATTCCATGTTTTCCAACTTATTGTTTCTAAGATTATCAGATACTTATCACTTGATTTGAGGAAGATTATTTCAGGTAAAGAGCCACAACGAATTTATGATGTGAAGAATCGACTTTCATCAGAAGCTTCCAACGGCTAGTTTCAACGGTCATATTCTTCAAGCCAAACGGGAAGAAAATGCTCAACGGTCAAGTACCCAACATCATCTATAAATAGAAGAGCATTCAAAACAAGAAAAAGAGAAGAGTCCAAGCTTACAACATCAAATGCTAAAATGCCGAATCAACATATTCTCATTTAGAGCTCCGAAAGAAAACTCCCTGTCTCTGTGCTCCATAGACGAAAACATATGTATCCGTAAGATAGAGAGGAGAGTTTCCCAAACGTGCTTAAGATTCATCTATCACTTCTTTGAGAGAAGAAATATTCAATCTTCATTATCATTATTAGATTGTATCCTTACGGTGAGTAAGGGGGAGTATTACCTCGGTGTGAGGTTGTTGTTGAATTAGACTGGTTAGTCTAAGAATTGTAAGTGGCGTCACAAGTGCCCGGATCAAACTTGTGATTGTAGTGGTTCTCAAGTACCCGTGTTAAACTTGAGGGAGATAGTCGATTGAAAATCTCAGGGGGAGCCTGGGGACTGGACGTAGGTCAGTGAGGACCGAACCAGGATAAATCACTGTTTGCATCTTCTCTTCCCTTACCTTTTATATTTCCAGCTAAACCATTTTACTACTGTGATTATACTTATCTCGATTCATTGTTTTTTATACTTAGAATTTCTTATGAATTTCATTACATTGTGAAAAGATTTTTAATTTTAATCAACACCCAATTCACCCCCCTCTTGGGTGTTCAGCCATTCCAACATTTGGTATCAGAGCAGGTCACTTGTTTGAAGGATCTAACGATCTCAAGTGCAAAGATCATGGCTGACTTTGAAGGTTTTGATTATACAATTCCACCATTTCTCAAAGATATTGATTTTTGGTATTGGAAAGCTCGTATGATACGATTTTTGAAAACTATTGATTTTGATATGAGATATGTTTTTACAAATGATTTTGTTTTTAAACGAAGAAAGGATTGGACCGAAAAAGAAAAGAAAATGTTTTCTTTGAACATTCAAGCAATGAAAATTCTGTATAGTGCTTTAACTGAAACTGATTATGAGAAAATCAGATCTTGCTCTACTGCCAAGAATATTTTAGATACTCTTGACTCTTGTTATACTTCTAACACTTGTGTTGAAGCTAAATGTGAAGACAACTCACTTGAGACCGATCAAAAAAGGGATACACAATCATCCACTCTCAGTGAACAAATGGAAGTCGAGATCGAAGAAGGTGAAATCACACAATACTTCCATAAGTCTGTCAACAGAGAAGAGCAAGAGGAAGATGAGCATCAAAAAGAGCTCAGCATGGATGAATATGATGAATCATTATTTGGAGCTCAAGATGCACTTAAGGTAAACGGTCCCAACTCTTCTTGTACATTGCTTGTGCAAAATGATTTTGAAAGTTTACATAAAACTGTTGATCAACCAGTCATTGATTCTGTTTTCAAAAGTAAAAATGTTTTTACTCATGCTGGAAAATTTATGGGAAGAAAGAACTTACAAGGAGAAATCATTTAAGATTACATTCTTTTGACCAACGCAATAGTTGCATAAAATCACATAATGTATATCATTCTATTATTTGCAATTATTGTGGTAAATTAGGTCACATTTCTCACGCATGCTATTTTAGAAGAAATCTTAATGTGAGAAATAAATTTGTTTGGGTTCCCAAAGGACAAGTAAAGTCCAATGCTAACACTCAAGGACCCAAAGCAAAATGGGTACCAAAATGTCCTTCTAGTATTTTAATTTTGCAGGATATTTCTAAGAACGGACATATTGGCCTAAAGAAGAAGAAAGTGCCTAAGAGAGCTACTCACATGATCAATATGAGAACTCTTAGAGCACCCATTGCTGGAACTACAAAGTCCAATCATAGGAAGCAATGGATACAAGCCAAAGGAGTACATTGCGCCTCAAGGATGGACTACCACAGTGTAAAATTCGATTACCTTGAGGAGAACAAGAAACGGAGGATCTCTCAAGCATTAAGCAGAAGACTTCTTGAGTCTACATTTTATGAGAGAATATTGCAAGCATCCAAAGCAAGGAATCAAAAGTCTCAACCTCACAGAAAGGTGCATTGGGTATGCAAAAGCAATCCTCCAAGTACCTAAGAAAGAAGGGAGAAAGCCTTTCCTCAAGATTGTGACCACAAAGGAATTGATGAACAAATCTTGAGAAAGTTGATCTGGTATGGTTTTTGGTGCTGAACGTGGAAAGAAGAAAAATCAATGCTAATGCATCAAAATCAAGCAAGCTGCCACAAGGACAAGAGAAAATATGGTGATATCTAATCTTTACCCTTTACTGTGCTGATATGAAATTCATATTTGGGTAATGAATGCTTGTTCCTTGTTGCATTCCATTAGCAATCAATCTTTTATGATCTTCAAATTATTTTCCGATTGCTAAATGGACCGAAAATAGAATTGTGCATAATTTTCTATGTGTTTGTATTTTCAAATGCACAATCCAAATTTTTTTTTAAAACTCATTGTGAAAGTGCATACAAATGATTTCAAAGATATTCATTTTCGTTTTGCATTCAAATGATTTTTAAAATTGGAAGTTAATATTTTGAGTGCTAAAAGTCAGAAATGCTTCAAATCCTTCTAACAGAGTTTTCTCCATCTCTAATGTGTTAATTCTTGATTTTAATGTGCTATCCTATACTTGAACTCCCAAATTCTATTCTTCAACAAGTTAGACCTTCGTCTAACAAGTTAACCATCCATATGAGTTTCAAGTCTATCCTTACAAAAAGATTCCAATACGTCAAAGCCTTATGCTTAATGTGTTTATCCTTATTGACTGAGTTATTCCAAGCACGATTATGTGATTAACCATTTCAATGGAATGACTCGTATAGCTTCTGGAATCTATTTAACCTACTAGTCATCTGGACTAATGAGTTAATGTACTTCATTATTCAAAAATCCAGTATTTGAGTGTGAGCAAAGTCTTTGAACCTCCATCGTGAAAAGCCTTTCGGGTAACATCTTATCCATATGACTTTTACTCTCAGAAAAACTCTCTAATGTGTTAATATTGTCATTTGACATGTTATCCGATATGATCTTACAAATTGAAGCTATATGATATTTTCCCTCAATTTGTTGACTTCCATTTTTTTTTAAAACAAAAGTATTTACTTTTAACAAGTTTTTTTAAAAAACCTTTGTTTTCAACATTCATATTTTAAACAAGTGCGTTAAAAACCTTATTTCAAAGGAAGCATTATTTATCTTCTAGCTTCATGTGCATATTTTTACATAACGCTCATGATTTGAATAAATCATCGTTTTCAAATTCATGATCATTCATGGCTAACCTGTTTTCACGCAAGCTATTAGTTTTTCATAAAGTTGATCTGATCAAATCTGATTTCAAAAGAATTTATGATTGATGATCTTTTAGTTATAAAAATCTTTTGATACCTTCCTTGCTCAGAAATCATATGGTTTAATCCATATAAGAGCATGAGAGTCATTGTAGCTAACATGGTGTGGACCCAAGAGAAGTTGGGTACCGAAGAACTAATATTTGTGTTGTAGGTATCCTAAAGAATTATAAGATAAAATTCTCTTGATGGAGATGTCAATATGGGAGAATTGAATTTCTTCCTCGGGTTGCAAATCAAACAGAGGAAGAATGGGATCTTCATATCTCAAACAAAGTATCTCAGAGAACTTCTGAAGAAATATGGTTTGGAGTAAGCCAACAGTGCAAATACACCTATAAGCTCAACCATATCGTTGGACGTGGACGAGAATGGCAAGGATGTGAACTTGACTAAATATAGAGGGATGATTGGATCACTACTCTACCTCACGGCAAGCAGACCAAACATTCAGTTTAGCGTAGGAATGTGTGCCAGAGATCAATTAGCTCCCAAGCAATCATATGAAGAAGCCGTCAAGAGAATCCTCAGATATCTTGTCGGTACACAAAGTTTGGGAATCTAGTATCCAAAGAAAGGCGCAGAATATCTAATAGGATACTCAGATGCTGATCACGGAGGATACAAAACAGACAGAAAAAGCACCAGTGGACAATGCCAATTCCTAGGAGGCTGTCTTGTTCGTGGTCTAGTGAGAAACAAAACACTGTGGCCATATCTTCTACAGAATCAGAATACATTGCCACTGCCAGCTATTGTGCTCAGATTTTATGGTTAAAACAATAATTACAAGATTTGGGAATCAAGTTGAAGGAAATCCCAATCCTGTGTGACAACACAAGCACAATCAGCCTGTTTAAGAATCCAGTCAATCATACCCGAACCAAGCATATTGATGTTCAATATCACTTCATTCGGGACCATGTTCAAAAGAAAGATGTAGAAGTAGAACTCATTCCTACTGAATATCAAATAGCAGACATTTTCACAAAGCCTCTCGACCAGCAGAAGTCCAAATACTTCAGAAGAAAATTGGGAATGGTAAATCCCAATGAGCTGTAAGAAATTCTGCATTACTTCTTTATTTTGAGTATTTCGATTTAATGTTTTGATTATTAGAAGACTGATTTAAGCATCGAAGAGGATAGAAATTTGTTGTGTAGGAAAGCTCTGTTTTGATGTTGAAAAACAGAGGTGAACAAAGTATGGAATGATCGATGAAGACATCGATAATCATGCTACAAGGAAAGGTTAATTTATCGATCACTTGATCGATAAATGAAGTATGTAAGGCGAAAGAACGAAATTGGAGGGAGAATTATCGATAAGCTTATCGATAAGTCCATTATCGATCAACACATCGATCAGGAGCAACAAGGATTTGAGACAAGTCACTCAATTTGGTAAGAATTATCGATTAATTGATCGAATAACTGTTAATCGATCACATGATCGATCAACTTAGACAGGTATGACTCTCACTACAAAAATTATTCATAACATATTCGATCAATTGCTTTAACGTGTTCTATAATTATGCATTGTGTTTCAACTATTCTTATTCGATCATCCTTAGTCTCCACCCTATCAATTTTCTGATTAAAGGGGAACTTCACATTCACATGTGTCTTATATCTTAAAAGCTCATCTCCTTCGTCAAAATAGTATACTCATCTGCATTCACTGTCAATTGATTAGTTTTGATGATGAGTTGCTTTCACATTTTCCTTTCATGATCCAATTCGAAAGCAATTTATAGAAAGGATTATGTATACATTTGATATTTGATTGTACTAACTATTCTCCTTGCAAGAAGTTGTTGAATTCTTAACAGGAGAATTTATGCTATGAAAGAAACTCCTCACTGGACTACAGAATAAATTATCCAATTTGAGGATTGATAATTTAATGCGCAATCAAGATATGGAGAAAAGAGAAAGTGATTGAAGATAGAAAGATTATTGGCATCAACCTTCAAAGCATAATCACCAATGCCAATACGAATGAGCATTATGCCTGGCAATGGACTTCATGAATCAATTTATCAACTTGCCGAATTCAAATGAGCATTTCTAAACCCTCTCCTTTATAATTTATGAATATTGATGCATTACATGGTTTGTGCGCACTGAGAGATGAGAATGATATAGGGGGAAAGATTACCCCCCACACAGGAGCTATGTCGTTTAAACTTTTTGCTGATGTCAAATAGGGGGAGAGATAGGCATGAAAAATATGTTGCATCTGATTTCATTTCGTATCATCCATATTTTTCACAAAGGATTTGCCATCATCAAAAAGGGGGAGAATGTTAGATATGATTAGTTTTGATGATGTCAAATAATAGAGCAAAAAGTTTACATAAATTATTTATCTCATATTTTGACTTACTATCATAGTTTCCTCAAGAAAAGAAAGGAGTTATTATGTTGCACTTTGAGTTATGGAGAATGATCAAGAGGAAGAAGAAGAAGAGAGATTGAGAAAAGAAGAACTTGCAAGATCAAATGAAAATATCAAGATTCAAGTTCATAGATTTGATGTTAAATGTTGCTATACTCAATCAGAAGTTTGAATGGCTCAGTCGGAAGCTAAAATATACAACGGGAAGTTATACCATCATATATTGAGTCACCCTTCATATAAACATGGAAAATAAGCTTCAGAGGTGATTTTCAATTATCGATCACTTGATCGATCATCCATTTATCGATCAAGTTATCGATAAAATACATCCTCTGTTATGCTCTGTTCTTCGTTCAGCTCTGACATAGGTTCGGTATTTCTTCAATATCTCTCAAATCACAAATCCGTTTGAGGTGAAACTTGATTCCTATGAAACTAGACTCAGAACACGGTTCATGGACACCAAATTCACCTTCAAAGAGTTTCATATGAGGGAGATATGTTGCTCGAAACATTGCAGTAAGGATTAACGCCTTGATTCCGACCTTCAGTCACTGTGATGAATATAACTTTGCAACCACAACGAATTTTGGGGTGATTCTTGTTGCATTAGAAAGTAGACTCAAAGAGCTTTCTGGAGATAGGTCATTTGCAAAAATTGGAGTTGAATTGGAAGATTTATGATCACCCAAAGTTGACCTTCGTTTTGCTGGAATCAGACTTCGAATTTATTGAGGCAAAGACCAGAAGTTCTACACTGAACGATTAAGTTCTCAAGCAACATGCTACTCAAACATGTTATTGAGTAAAAGCTCTAGAAGAGATGAAGAAATGAAAAGCCATTATCATATGTTACTCGAGCCTGATCAAGCAACTACGTATTCGATCACTTTATCGAGTTCCTGGTACTATCTCTTCGATTCTTCTCTTTTATCTTCACATGCATTATTAAGATTTTATCAATAACCTGTTGGATAAATGGTTTTTGGATAATGTTATGGATAAATGTATTCATCGATCACTTGATCGATAAACAAAGTTAACGTTATGGATAAATAGGCATTTATCGATAGCATGATCGATAAATAGATTATCGATGAGAAGACAGATAAATGGTAATGCGTTCTACTCATTCTATGTTTTGCTTTAGTCTCCATTTATCGATTACCTCATCGATCAGTCATTTATCGATAATATGATCGATCATTGCTCTTACATGTCTACCCTGTTTTTCACGTAACGAGATCGATAAATCAGTTCTTTGAATTTACAGGATTAAATCTCCTTGTTTTACTTTATCGATAACTTTATCGATCACTCATTAATCGATCACCTATTCGATCAACCTACATAGCATGTGTTTTCTCCGAATATACTTTTGCTTATTGTTTATCGATAAGGTTATCTATTATTTGTTTATCGATAATGTGTTCGGAAAATCATTACTTAAAATTCTATTCTATAACACTTTGTTTATCGATAACCTTATCCATCATCCATTTATCAATAATTTGTTCGATCATCAATGACTGAAGTTTCATTTCTGTAACACTTGGATTATCGATAATCTGTTCGATCAATAAGTGTTCGATCACTTGTTCGATCATGGAACGTTTTCCGTTTAAACATCAGTCGACAATGATGATTCTTAAAATCAATGATCTATTTTCTTTCAAGCTTTTCTCAGCCTTCTTTTACACATAACTCTCTATTAAAAGGATACGAAGGCAAAAGTAACTTGAAAAGGTTTATTCTTGCATAAATCATTTTTGGGTCACTGTATTCATGCTTCATCATTTATCGATCATTCGTTCGATCATCATATGATCCATAATCTATTCGATAATTGCATCTATCTGCTATATCTTTTCTTCATGTAATTAATCGATAATATAATCGATCAAAGGATTATCGATCAAGGCATCGATTAAGTAAGATTATTTACTTTCTGAATATCTGAAGATCTGATGATTGATTCTATGTTTTCCAACTTATTGTTTCTAAGATTATCAGATACTTATCACTTGATTTGAGGAAGATTATTTCAGGTAAAGAGCCACAACGAATTTATGATGTGAAGAATCGACTTTCATCAGAGCTTCCAACGGCTAGTTTCAACGGTCATATTCTTCAAGCCAAACGGGAAGAAAATGCTTAACGGTCAAGTACCCAACATCATCTATAAATAGAAGAGCATTCAAAACAAGAAAAAGAGAAGAGTCCAAGCTTACAACATCAAATGCTAAAATGCCGAATCAACATATTCTCATTTAGAGCTCCGAAAGAAAACTCCCTGTCTCTGTGCTCCATAGACGAAAACATATGTATCCGTAAGATAGAGAGGAGAGTTTCCCAAACGTGCTTAAGATTCATCTATCACTTCTTTGAGAGAAGAAATATTCAATCTTCATTATCATTATTAGATTGTATCCTTACGGTGAGTAAGGGAGAGTATTACCTCGGTGTGAGGTTGTTGTTGAATTAGACTGGTTAGTCTAAGAATTGTAAGTGGCGTCACAAGTGCCCGGATCAAACTTGTGATTGTAGTGGTTCTCAAGTACCCGTGTTAAACTTGAGGGAGATAGTCGATTGAAAATCTCAGGGGGAGCCTGAGGACTGGACGTAGGTCAGTGAGGACCGAACCAGGATAAATCACTGTTTGCATCTTCTCTTCCCTTACCTTTTTATATTTCCAGCTAAACCATTTTACTACTGTGATTATACTTATCTCGATTCATTGTTTTTTATACTTAGAATTTCTTATGAATTTCATTACATTGTGAAAAGATTTTTAATTTTAATCAACACCCAATTCACCCCCCTCTTGGGTGTTCAGCCATTTCAACATTATGATGGAAAAATTAGATATGAAAATATTATTGAAGCAATAGGGGACTTTGACATCAAATATTGAATTGGAACCGGTTCCTATGGAAGTGTTTATAGAGCACAACTTTCTAGTGGCAAAATTGTAACATTGAAAAAGCTCCATGGAAGAGAATATGAAAACACATCTTTTGCTAAGAGTTTTCACGATGAAGTGAAGATGTTAAGTGAAATTCGACATCACAATATTGTAAAGCTTCATGTTTTTTGCATACATAATCAATGCATATTTCTCGTCTATGAATACATTGAAAGGGGAAGCCTTTTTTATGTGTTGAATAATGATGCTGAAGCTAAAGAGTTGGATTGGAGTAAGAAAGTGAATGCCATCAAAGGAATAGCAAATGCTTTATTCTATATGCATCATGACTGTGCTCCTCCAATTATCCATCGAGACACAAAAAGTAGTAATATATTGTTGAACTCAAAGATGGAGGCTTTTCTATCTGACTTTGGCACAGCTAGAATTATTAATCCAGATGCATCTAATCAAACTCTTCTAGTTGGTACTTATGGTTATATTGCTCTAAGTCAGCTTTCCTGATTTCTTTGCTACTTATCTTATTGTGTTGTATTTTACAATTATTTATCTTTTGATAAATATTTATTTAAACTTTCAGTTCCTTGCAGAACTTGCATACACCTTGGTTGTGACTGAAAAATGTGATGTTTATGGTTTTGGAGTAGTTACAATGGAAAAAATTATGGGAAGACATCTTAGAGATTTGATATCATCTTTGTCAAAGGACAATACTGAAAGCATTTTGCTAAAGGACGTGTTAGACCCACATGTCCAACTGCCATTACAAAAAGATGCAAGAGATGTGACTCTTTTGGTCAAAATAGCATTAGTATGCTTGAATCCATCTCCCAAATCTCGACCAACAATGCAACAAGTGTCTAAAAGGTTTTTATCCTCCGAACTGCCACTAACCATTCCTTTGAATGATATCTCAATCCAGCATTTAGTGAATCAAGATGTGTGAATAATCTAGTCTAATAAATAGCTATGAGATCTGGCTTTATGTTTGCTTGGTGCCTTTGATGAAACCTTTAAGGATTTGTCAGTTTTATGTTTGCTTTATGCCTCACATGAAATCTTTAAGCATTTGTCACAAAGTCTAGATTTGAAGCTTGCCATATGTGTAATTTCTTGCAGCTGATATTTGCCTATCAAAAAACTCTTTACATGTCAAGTTTGGCATAACCTTATTTTGTTAAAATAATGAGGTATCCAAACTGAATTATAAGGAATCTATACATTGAAACAACCATCAAAATTTGAAGTGGCAAAGATATGGAATAAAAACTCAATAATGATTCAATAAACTTGTATATATCTAATTAAGTTAAAAATGTCATACTCAAATGAGTGTGCAAGCTCTGTTTTTTGTCCCAAAGCTGATGTCTAGTCATGGCAACCTCCTCTTATTTCTTACTGCATCCAAAGTAAAATTGATTTTACCAATTACTGAAGTTCTTCAGTAAGATTTAAGTTATATTTTTTGTCAAATCATGCTAGGGTCAAAGAGGGAGTGAATTGGGTGAGTAATAAAATTGATTAAAACTTTTCACAATGTAGAAAAAAAAGTAGATTATGACTTAATTGTTAAAGGCAAATGAGATATCGGAATGTAAATGCTGTAAGTAATGGACTCTCCAAATCTTGGCGTGTTAAGAACAGGGGAAAACTCTAACATATTTGAAGTTTTTTTAATGTATTTGAAGTTTAATGTTTTTGCACAAGAACGTTGATTTCTAGATTTTATAAATCATTTAAGCACATGCAATTTTGAAATCAAAGCTCTCACCTCTTTTTACAAGAGACTCTGAGAAAATAGAAAAAACATGACAGTTACAAAATTCACCCCTTCTCTTCTTGATCCAATTATTACATTTATGAATAAACCATTTATAATCCTGCAAAACAACCTTTTTTCTTAATTTTGTTATCATAAAAATAAGTGACATAACATCTTTGAATCCAATAAAAAGCTCAGCCTAGCCGCACACCTCTCGATATTAATTAATTACTAGAGATACATTTTTACTCCTCTAGATTTAATAGGACATATTTCAGTGATTTATGAGTTTAGATGCTCTCCATTAAATTAATTCTTCCCTTTAGACGCTAATCTCTCAACTCAATCAAAACTTTGTTTTAGTTATTTTTTTAAGTTAGTTGTGTATTCTGTTTTCTGGTAACTGTCCGCTAGAACTGCCAGTTGCACAGAAATTGCGAAAACCATTTCAGTGTCCTCCTGACAACCATATTTCGTTGAAATTCAAGAGCACTGACTTTCGAAATCCCCAAAATCTACATCTTTGTCTGTGTCCCATAACCTTGAAAGGGCAAACAGACTTTAATTTATTTTCTATAGTTGATTTCTTCCTACATATAATACAACACAAGTGACGGTCACTGGTGCACTAGAGTCTCAGTTATACATATCTTGCAACAATCACAACACGATCGATGATGGTGGATCTTATCAGGACAGCATAGTTAAAAAGAAAGCAAAACAAGCCGCAGTGAAAATCATATGCACTAACGTTCTTGAGTATTATCACTTTCAAATGGTTTGAGCCATCTTCTATGGTTATGAAAGCATTGCATAGATGCTAAGTAGTATTGAGATTGAGAAGATCATCTGGGACCTGAGAGTTCATCTGGGGGGATATGTGAAGCTGAGTCCACAATTGGCCAATTCGAATTAGGGAGAAGGGTTTGATTATCTCGCCGATGCATCTCGTCTTTCTGCCATTGATCCCATTTTTCAGCCAACCCATCACCTTCAAGCATCCTTACCACCTCAGACATCTTTGGTCTTTCCATAGCCGAGCTTTGTGTGCAAAGCAAGGCTAATTGGATCAGTTGCTCCGCTTCCTCTTCATTATATTCACTCCCCAAATCAGCATCCACCAGTGCTTCCAGTTTCTTGTCTTTCAAAAGCCCTTTCACCTGCATCCAAAGTAGTGTCAGGTCGCCAAATCATGGAAACAGGAAAAAGATATGCGTCCAAATCACATAAAAGTTAGTAACATGTTATGAGAAAACAGAAAACATACCCAATCAAGTAACATGACATCATCATCATTGGCAAGTCGTGCAAGATCAAAGGCCCTCTGTCCAGTTATTAGTTCAAGAAGCATCACGCCATAACCAAAAACATCAGTCTTCTCTGAAGACTTACCAGTGGAGAGGTATTCTGGCGCGATGTGTCCAATGGTACCTCGCACAGCAGTGGTAACATGAGTATCTTTGTAATTCATGAGTTTTGCCAAGCCAAAATCCCCAACAACTGCTTCATATTCCTCATCCAATAATATATTGGCAGCTTTAACATCTCGGTGAATGATCTTTGGATCACAATGATCATGCAAATAAGCAAGCCCTCGAGCAGATCCCAATGCGATTCGCTTTCGCACAGGCCATTCAAGTGGGGGTTTTGATTCCGGGCGGTCTAACACATTAGAAGAAATTTGAGGGCATGGCCAATATGCATAAACGCATCTCACTATAAAACTACAATTTAGATATTTAACAGTTAGATTTTTTTAGAGGTATTTATATCTATATTGTTTTAGCATCTCAGTGCCAAATAACTTCCAGGAATTGCATAATGCATGTTTCATTAATGGAAAACAAGAAGTGAGTTTGAAATAAACGTCAACCTTAAATGTAACAGGAAAAGGAAAAACAATAAGTCCTTTAAGCCAACCATAAACAGGTTTCAATTATGAATAGAAGCAATGCTAATTAATTAATTCTTCCTAAGGAAAAAAAAATCAAACAGCCAGAGTAGAAGAATAAGGATACCTCGTAAACATGATGCCACACTACCATTGGCCATGAAAGGATATACAAGCAACCTTTCAGTTGGTGTCATGCAAAAGCCACGCAGCCGGAGCAAATTACGATGGACAGCCAAGCTGATCATTTCTACTTCTGTTTGAAATTGCAGCTCTCCACCCTGAGTACGTTCCTCTTTAAGTCTTTTCACTGCAACTAGAGACCCATCAGTTAACCGTCCTTTGTAAACCTTACCAAATCCACCTCTACCCAGAATGTTTTTGGTACTAAAGTTGTCCGTTGCAACTTGCAGCTCACGCAGGGCAAACTTTTTAAGCTGACCAAGGTGAACTTCAGGGTCCTCCTCAGCTGCCAGTAAAAGGGCAAAATCCTGATAAATCAATTCTGGTTGTCACATAATTCACCAATCATTATGTATACCATATTTTCCATTATTTATCTTACCAGGAACATCAAAGAAATAATCTTGTGGTCTCCTCTTCCGGCAATAAGCAAGTGCAATTGCAGGGGCTGCAAATAATAGAGCAGCAGCAGCAGCAACTCCTCCAGCAATAGCTCCAGTAGCACTATTGCCTAAAACGGTTTACAAATTAAATGTTCACCAGCAAATCATCATTCTATTTAAAAAAAAAAATCATGACCTCTTTTTTTTCTATAAATCAAATTCTTCCTCCATTCCCTATTATAGGACACCTTCGAGAAGGTATTTTTGTTCTTTTTATAAGACGCTTTAACAGTTTCAATGAATATCAAATATTGTTTTTTTCAATATATGCATATATTTAATCAGGGTATTGAGAGAGTAAAAATTAATAAGATATTGGAGTTTAGTATAGATAATAAGGGTATTGTTGGAAATCACGCGAATTTTATGACAAATTCAATGCTCTTAATTGTTTTTATTAGTACGTGTGAATTAGTTAGAAGTGTCTTATAATAAGGACCACAGAGAGTATTTGATAAAAATAAATGAAGCACAGACAGAGGCATCATCAATGACTATGGTAAAGAATTTAAAAAAGCTATACGGTCTTTGAATTGTGAGTTCTTTCCTTTCTCCTTCCCCACACATCTGTCCAGAATTGGCGAGCATATTATTTCATTCAACCTCGCCACCTTCCCACCCAACAATTATCCCACCTTGCACACTTATCTTCAGGGAAAGTAGCAAAGGAAGTAATGGTGTGGGTTGTTTAACCCACAACCTTCTCTCATTATTCCTCCAGTACTAATATAATACTCCTTCCGGTCCTTATTAAGCTTCAAATAACTAATTCACGGACAATGAACAATAAGTTAAAATTAGTTAAAAACAATATATATATTATAAATATACTTTTGTTTTCAAATGTCTTTATAATAAATGGAAAAGAGGACGAAAGAGAATGTATGGAAAAATGTGATAAAAGAGATTATGATAAAGGAGCGAGAACAAATAATTGAAGGTAAAATTGGAAAAAGTGCATTATATATTAAGACAAACACCAAATTGAAGCTTATAAAATGGATCACACCCCTCCCAAAATTTGAAGCTTATAAATAGGACTGGAGGGAATATGAATATGAAAATGCATCATTGGGTAACATGTGCAAGTCCAGCGTTTTTTTGATACAACGAAAAGAAAAGACAAAACAATTACAGCAATGTTGGGCTCTCATTAGCCCAAGTCAGATTGAAAATATCATGTGCAAGGCCAGCTAAGCGTGCTTGTAAATTTTAATGCTTAGTTATAACTTAAGGTAGTTACAATGAAAACCTATACTGACTGCTTTTCAGGCTCAGTAGGTTTGTACATGAGAGGGTCTGTTTTCTAACTAAAGCTTTAAGGTAGAGCAGTTCATTCAACAACTTAAAATATCACCAAAAAAGACATCAACAAACCTGAAGATGGCGGCGGCGTAGGTGAAATTGGTGCAGGTGTAATGTTTAGTGGTTTCAAACGAGGATTATCTTTAAAACTGTTAAGTGGAGCAGGGTCATTAGCAAAACTTTGGTATGTTCCTCCTCAATAATCACAAGAAGTAAACAAAACCACTTGCACCAACCTGAGTTCAGTAAATGATTGAAATGAACCGTTGGTTGGTATGTCTCCTTCTAGCTTATTTGTTGAAAGATCACTAGATTCCACAATGATCATAAGCTTACACTTCATTATAGATATACAACTTAATATCCACATTTGCGTCAGATCATTGAAACTTAGAAGAAACACTCACAGAACTTGCAGAGAATTAACAGTAGTCAAGGCCATGGGAATGACTCCAGCCAAGGTGTTATTGTTGAGACGCCTATTTCAGATAGCAGGAAGGATTAGTTCGCAAATAACAGTAACCTAAGCTAGAGAGAAATATGAAAATAATGGACAGACCCTAATATTTTGATAAATAAATAGAATGTGTCACTTCAATGCAGATAACATAAACTTGTACTTGGGAAAGTAAATTTGTTGAAAATTGAATACGTCTAAATATGACCATGGCTGATGCACCCATAAATTGGCTTTTAGCTTCAAGTACATAATTTAATGATTACATTTGAAAATTTACTAATAAGATTAAAATAAATAAGAATTAAATGATGAAGGTAGAAGACAGTTAATCTGTTTATTGGATGCTTCCACTTCATCATTTCCAGACAGCAAGACAAAAATGATTCCATTAGTCTCCCAATACCCATACAAGGTATCCAGAGCATTGCCTCCTTGTTTGCTATTGAGGATAACAAATAATAGACCCTGGAGTCCAAGCAATAATTTATCTTAAAATTAATATACAGTGTCCATTAACAAATCATTGATCATTTGATTGCAAGCTTACTGATACTCAGTTCTTCTGAGAATACATTAGACAGCAAAACAACACCCTCCCTTCCCATTTTAATATACACTTCGATATAATAAATTTGCATGGAAAAAGACCAGGAGACAACAAGTGCATTGTTCAACTGTAACACATTACTTGCCCTCAACCATGCATGCTGAAAGCCTTAACTACTTGACTGATGACAGTCTGATGTTTAGAAGAAGAACAAGCAAAATGCAGTGCAGTAGGAGTGCCTGACAGATAACCAAGACACTTTAATTAAGAAAGAGAATTGAAAAAAATTAAAAATAAACTGCATGTCATACAGGAAACGTAGTTTTTTAAGATTGCCCAATGTTTCCGGGATGCTGCCAGATATGTGATTGGTGTACAGATCCAAGCTCACCAAATTAGTCAAATTTCCAAATTCAGCTGGGATTTTTCCCGTAATGTTATTATTATAAAGCTCCCTGACATAGAAAAGAACACAAATTCAGATTTGAGCAAACAGAAAAATATCCCAACAAAATAGATGATGACAGATATGAGCCCGAGATTGGTATGGAGTGGTTGAAATCTTGTATTGATAAGGTGAAAACTGAAGCAAGCACACACAACTGGGAAAAAAAAATCATTAATGGATCGTACAACAGACAATGTGTGAATTTTGCTTCGCTCATTTATAAAATAATCTCTAGAGGCAAGTTGATATCAAGCATAAGCTTGGGAGACAGCCAAAGTTGTTAACACATAATTGCTGCACAAGACAATTCAATCTCTTAAACAGCTAGAGGAGGAGCAATATCAACATCAGGAATTAGAAAGTTGATCTAATGATAGTAACAAAACAGTTCATGATAATAAGTAAAGTGGTTAAGATTTTTGGTTCTAGCTTTGCATAAGAGGATTCAAAGGCTGAGATAATCTTGAATGGTTCAAGACCTTAAGGTAAAATCACTGAGTAAAAAACCCACAAAGAACAGAAGAGGTAATGGCTCAAGAAATAATGTCAAACCATAATATCCCAGAAAAAGATGCAAATCTGTGCAACAAAATCATATCCAATTCATAACTTACAGGTACTGCAAATTTGGGAGTTGACCAAGCTGTGCAACTAGTTCACCCGAAAGATTGGCATTTCCAAGATCACTGACCAAAGATAAGTAGAATTTTTAACATGTGCAGAATGGTCATAAATGATAGGTAATAATCCCAGAAATTACTTACACACGGGTCACACTATTATCAGTATTGCATGTAACGTGAAACCACGTGCAAGGATTGACAAGGGTAGCATCCCAGCTTTGAAGAACACTGTTTGGATCAGCTACGCTGGTCTTAAATGCATTCAGGGCATCACCTATCATAGACAAAGGCAATTTTCAGATGCAGAAATCCTTTAAATTAAATCATATATTTTGTTATCCAAGCAACATCTCGGCAGCTCACAATTATGAAAAGCCAATTTTATTATTGTAATTAAAATTATTTGATCAAACAAGGTGTCAGTGTTTATGCTGCACTGGGAAGTGGGAAATACAGAGAAAAGAAGCATGATGGAATACTTTCTCAGTTCACCCTTACTCACAGTCCTAGAACGCGGCCAAACAGTAAGACATTTATCCTAACGGAAAGAGAAATATGATTTATTTCTAAATACCAAAAACATTTTGAAAAGCCATCCGAAGATGGTCGGATCTTCCAAAACACAGACTCAATTAAGTATAAGCACACGACAGTTTCTCTGAATTATGAGCATAAAATAACTTTTAGCCTCTATTATGGACAATCAACCCAAGCCAGGACCAACATATATAGCATACGAACGAATTTCATGAAAACCCCTCAGTCCTCTCTGTTCATACTCGAACAAAGCATTAGAGACAGAGAAGCTAAGTTGGAATACTAAAATAGCTACTCCATCTATTAAGTTTTCCAGTTATGCACGTCAATAAAGAAGTAATATAGCTAACAGAGCAAGATGAGCAGCAAAAAAGTCAATTTTTCCATCTCAATGCATTAAAAAGCATCCGTAATATGAAACATCAAAGAAATAAAAAGGCAGTGACAAAAGATACCACCCACCTTCGGCATTACCAGAAACATTTAGCACCAAATCAAACACTAAGATTGCACAAACTAGTAAAGCGGCCATGAAAGACGAAATCACTCTGTCCATATGTCTCATCCTCTTGAACTAGAATCCCATGAACTTCATAACGAGGCATAAACTCACAAGCACGTTGACCTGGTTGACCAAATGGACTCAAGGATTTTCCACAATCACCTTCCGGGCAGCTTCCACCTTTCTCCCCCCACAAATTTTACTCCGGAATCTGGAACTGTGATGAAGTTAGCTGAAAATGCTGGCAAACGGGACGAGATAGGAGAAGAGCTTCAAAATTTGCAAGGTATTGTAAAGGGGACTGCGGAAAGCAAAGTATAGTCGAGTCAATGCATACTCCCTCGTCTGACTGAGAAATTTCTCCACTTCTTTTCCCTTCTTCGTTGGTCTTTTCCATGTTTTTTTTTAACTCAATTTCGTTTCGTTTTTATTTGATTTACGAGTGATGAGCTGTGATGAGAAAATGAAATTCAGAGGAAAATGACCCAGAGCCCGGAGAGGGAGGGTGGGGTTTGGGAAGAGTGAGAAGGGTCAAAGACGCGCCAGACGCTTACCGGTCTGTGGATGACCCCACCTCCTGCTTTTTCTCGCACGTGAGAATAATTTATCCTTTCTTGGACCATTAGAATATGTTTTTTTTTTAAAAAAAAAAAACCCTCATAATTTGATATGATATAAATAGGAAAGAACACGGGAATATTGACCTGAAAAGAGATACAATTTGACGAACTCACAATATTAAAGTATGGAGCGGAATGTAGCCTTCGAGAAACAAAAATTCTTGATGAAATTTACTAAAGAATTACGATATTATATTGTATTTAGAATTTTTTTAAATACCTTGGTATGATGCGCTTATGTCCTTTTTTATTTGTCCTGTACAAGTATGCCAAAATGTTTGCACTATTATAATTAGAAACTATGAGGTAAATAGGTCTTCTTTTTGTCACTCTTTGATATGCTGTATTTAAAGGCCTCTCTTTGCCACACTTTTAATGGAAGGAGCATTATATTGGCAACATTCTGTTTTTCCTTTTTTCTTGCTAAAATTGTCTTGAGGATTTTTTTTTTCCAAAATTAGATTTTGATTTTTAGGGGAATTACAAAGAGAGTAAACAAATTAATGTTGGGCTAACAAAACCGAGATCTATTCTAAATGGAGGTGGGAATGAAAATCCAACCAGTTTTAACTAGAATCAATTTTTTGAGAATGACAATTAGCTCCAAAAATGTCAATTATATGATAGTTTTATCCTAAAAATTTTTACTGAAAAATGAGTTATAAATATTTAGTTAAAAATTTACAAATTTAAAAACTTAAGGCCTCATTTATGGTTATCCTGACAATAGCAGATTTCCATGAAATTCAAGAGCACTGGCTTTTGAAATCCCCAAAATTTGCATCTTTGTTTGTGTACCTAATTTTAAAAGGAAAAGAAGATTCCATCACTTTTCTATACATTAATTTTTCCTACATATAATACAACACAAACGATGGTCACTTTTGCACTAGAGTTCCAATTATACATTTCTTGCAACAATCACAACACGATCAATGGGGGATCAGGACAGCATAATCAAAGGGGAAGAAACACAAGCTGCAGAGAAAATCATATGCTCCGAAGTTCCTGACTATTATCACTTTCAAATGGTTCGAGCCATCTTCTATAGTTATGAAAGGATTGTGTAGATGATGCGTAGTATTAAGGTTGAGAAGATCATCTGGGACCTGAGAGTTCATCTGGGGGGATATGTGAAGCTGAGTCCATGATTGGCCAACTAGAATTGAGTAGAAGGGTTTGATTATCTCGTCGATGCATCTCGTCTTTCTGCCATTGTTCCCATTTTTCAGCCAAACCATCACCTTCAAGCATCCTTACCACCTCAGACATCTTTGGTCTTTCCTTAGCCGAGCTTTGTGTGCAAAGCAATGCCAACTGGATCAGATGCTCCGCCGCCTCTTCATTATAATCACCCCCCAGATCAGCATCCACTAGTGCTTCCAGTTTCTTGTCTTTCAAAAGCCGTTTCACCTGCATCCAAAGCAGAGTCAAGTTGCCAAATCATGGAAACAGGAAAGGGGTATTGTCCAGATTCTATCTACTTAAGGTAGAATCCGTTGGTTCTTCTGTTACGGCCCAAGTAACATTTAAACCAGCAATCCAACTAAACCAACATATAAGTTGTTCAGGACAATTATTGGTAAAGAATAGTGCTTTCTTCAGTTATTACAAAAACCTATGGTTGTGGAGAATGGACGTTAGGAAATGCGATGCAAATTGAGGTTGGCATTGTCATGCTGACTGCTTAATAACTTTTTGGTCATAAGAAACCACTTAAGGAAACTAACTGACACTATATTTAGCAAAAAGTGTTTGATTACGGGGGTATTTGGGTGGAAACAAAATCATAGTTTTAAAAGTACTTTCACGGTCTACGAAATAAATATGTGGAAGAGTTTGCCTCGTTTTACGAAAAAGTGCTTTTTAAAAGCATTTTTAAGGGTTGCCAAATACTAAATGTTAGTAAAATCCTATGAGAAAATAGAAAACATACCCAATCAAGTAACATGACATCATCATCATTGGCAAGTCGTGCAAGATCGAAGGCCCTCTGTCCAGTTATTAGTTCAAGAAGCATCACGCCATAACCAAAAACATCAGTCTTCTCTGAAGACTTTCCAGTGGAGAGGTATTCCGGCGCGATGTGCCCAATGGTACCGCGCACAGCAGTGGTAACATGAGTATCTTTGTAATTCATGAGTTTTGCCAAACCAAAGTCCCCAACAACTGCTTCATATTCCTCATCCAATAATATATTGGCAGCTTTAACATTGTGGTGAATGATCTTTAGATCACAATGATCATGCAGATAAGCAAGCCCTCTAGCAGCTCCTAGTACAATTTGCTTCCTTACGGGCCATTCAAGTGGGGGTTTTGATTCCGGGCGGTCTGGCACATTAGAAGACATTTAAGGGCGTACCCAATATCCATAAACGCATCTCAATATGAAACTACAATTTAAAGATCTAACATTCAGAATTTTTTCTGGATATATTTATATCTATATTGGGATTGCATCCTAGTGCAAGATAACTATAATTCATATTTCAATAACAATAAATCAAGATAAACAACAAAAGAGTTTTAAATTAAAGTTAACATTAATGTTACCTCAAACGGAAATACATTAATCCCTTTTATGCCAACTTATACAGGTTTTGGTTATAAGTAGAACCAATGCTAATCAATTTAATATTCCCAGGAGAAAAAATAATCAAACAGCCAGAGTAAAAGAGTAAGGATACCTCGTAAACATGATGCCACACTACCATTGGCCATGAAAGGATACACAAGCAACCGTTCAGCTGGTGTCATGCAAAAACCACGCAGCCGCAGCAAATTGCGGTGGACAGCCAAGCTGATCATTTCTACTTCTGTTTGAAATTGCAGCTCTCCACCCTGAGTTCGTTCCTCTTTAAGTCTTTTCACTGCAACTAGAGACCCATCAGCTAACCTTCCTTTGTAAACCTTACCAAATCCACCTCTACCTAGAATGTTCTTGTTACTAAAGTTGTCTGTTGCAGCTTCGAGCTCACTCAGGGGAAACTTCTTAAGCTGACCAAGGTGAACTTTAGGGTCCTCCTCAGCTGCCAGTAAAAGGCCAAAATGTTGATAAATCAATTCTGGCTGTCACACCAATCATTATGTATACCATCTTTTCCATTACTCAGCTTACCAGGAACATTAAAGAAATAATATTGCGGTCTCCTCTTCCAGTAATAAGCAAGTGCAATTGCAAGGGCTGCAAATATTAGAGCAGCTGCAACTCCAACAATAGTTCTAGTAGCACTATTGCCTAAAATAGTTTACAGATTACAAGTTAACTAGAAAATCATTATTCTATTCAAAAAGTTTAGTCATGATCTCTTTTCTATGAATTAAGTATATGATAAGAATAAATGAGTCACAGACTCATACAAGAATCATCTATGTTTTCAGCAAAGAGTTTAAATAGATGCAGTCTTTGATTTGTCGATGCTTTCCTTTCTCCTCTTCCACAATTCGGCCCACTATTGGTTCTGCCCAGTATTGGCATGCATAATGATTGGTGAATAAAGGAGCAAAGGAAGCTATGGTGTGGGTTGTTTAACCCACACTCTTCTTTCATTATTCATACAGTAATTTTTTTGGTTACATATTCCTACACTATTAATATAACATGAATATGAAAACACATCATTGGGTAACAT
Organism: Neltuma alba; assembly: GCF_004799145.2. NCBI lineage: Eukaryota > Viridiplantae > Streptophyta > Magnoliopsida > Fabales > Fabaceae > Neltuma > Neltuma alba. The sequence goes on from NW_021635276.1 coordinate 38,570, forward strand.
GTGTAAGTCCAGCAAAACATTTTCAAGCTCAATAGATTTGCACAAAAAGGTCTGTTCTCCAACTAAAGCTAAGGTAGAGTAGTTCTTTCAACAATCTAAATTATTATTGAAAAAGACAACAAACCTGAAGGAGATGGTGGCGGCGTTGGTGAAATTGGCCCAGGTGTAACGTTTAGTGGTTTCAAATCAGGATTATCATTAAAACTGTTAAGTGGAATAGGGTTTAGCAAAACTTTGATGTGTTCCTCTTCAATAATCACCAGAAATAAACAAAACCACTTGCACCAACCTGAGTTGAGTGAACGATAGAAATGAACCATTGGTTGGGATTTCTCCTTTTAGCTTGTTTTTTGAAAGATCACTAGATTCCAGATGACCATGAGCTTAAACATCATTACAGATATATAACTTAATGGCCACATTTGCACAAGATCATTGAAACTTAGTAGAAAAACTCACAGGACTTGCAGTGAATTAACAGTAGTCAACGCCATGGGAATGTCTCCACTCAAGGTGTTATTGTTGAGACGCCTATTTCAGATAGCAGGACGGATTAGTTTGCACATAATAATAAGTTAAGGTAGATAGAAATATGAAAATAATGGACAAACCATAATATTTTGATGAATAAATAGAATGTGTCACTCCACTGCAGATAAGCTCGTATTTGGGAACATAAATTTGTTGAAAAGTGAATATGTCCAAATATAGCCAATGCTGATGCATCCATAAATTGACTATTGGCTTCAAGTACAAATAAGAATTGAATGATTACATTTGAAAATTTACAGATAAGGTTAAAACAAATCCTTTCTTCTTTGGCCTTTGACCGAATGGTCATGGTAAGACACATAAGAACACACCATAGACCATCATAGATGATTATAGACCTTTCAGCTTAAAAGTAATACCAACGTGATAGAACCCAAGCCATCACAACCTAATTTCTGAAGCTACATTACCTGCAATGAAGATTAATAGATTGCCATGGGCAATAAACAAAATAGATATTAAATGCTAATCCTCACTTATAGACACTGGTGTCAAAAAAACAAAAGAGATAATCCTGCATAATTCAAAAACTGCTTATGAAATACTTTTTTATTAACGAAAATCCTCATCTAAATTCGAAGTTATTATCATAAATACCTCATAAATTTTGACACTAATCCGAAGTCGTTTTATGCCATATTAACTTATCTTTTTTATTTATACAAACGCAACTAATAGAATTAAGGGACAGAATGAAAGTAGGTGAAACACAGTTAACTATTCATTGAATGTTTCCACTTCATCATTCCCAGAGAGCAACACAAAAAAGATTCCATTACTCTCCCATTATCCGCACAAGGTATCCAGGGCATTGTCTCCTTTGCCATTGTGGATAACAAAAATAGACATCGGCATCCAAGCAACAATTTATCTTAGAATTAAAACACACTTTGGTATAAATTTGCATGGAAAAAGGCTAGGAAGACAACAGGTGCATTATTCAACTGTAACGATTTGACTGATGATAGTCTGATGTTAAGAAGAAGAAACAAAATGCAGTGCAGTATGAGTGCCTAACAGATAGCCAAGACACTCTGATCAAGAAAGAGCTGAAAAAGATTTGAATATAAACTGCAGATTAAAGAAGAGTATGTCATACAGGAAACGTAGTTTTTTCAGATTGCCCAATGTTCCTGGGATGCTACCAGATATGTGATTGGCGAATAGATCCAAGCTCACCAAATTTGTCAGATTTCCAAATTCAGCTGGGATTTTTCCTGTTATATTATTAGTATAAAGCTCCCTGGCATAGAAAGGAATAAAAATTCAGATTTGAGCAAAATTAAGAAATAAAAAAATCCTGGCAAATAGGTGATGACAGATATGAGGCCAAAATTGATATGCAGCAGTTGAAACCTTATGTTGTAGGGGTAAAACTGAAGCAAAAGCACCCCCAAAAAATATATATATATTGATGGATTGTATGACATACAACGTGTAACTGCTTCATGAGATAATTCAGTCTCTTAAACAACTACAGGAGGACCAAGATGGCTCAATATCAACATCATGAATTAGAAAGTAGATCAAATTATAGTAACAACCATAGATTGATCACGAGATTTAAGAATAATAGACAGCATAGTTCCCGATAATAGCTAAAGTAGATAAGTATTTTGGTTCTAAATTCGCATAGGAGGATTCAAAGTTTGAGATAATCTTAAATGGTTCAAGGACTCAAGGTTTGAAATCATTCCCCCTTGTTGCATCTATTTCATCTTCAGACATGAGGTCTAAAATCGAATTAATGAAGATCAACACTCATAAAGTAGGCTCTAAGATCAATAACATTCAATTCAGACTTCATGTCCTTTCCTACACAAATTGGGGTTCGGTATACTATACAATAATATGCACTAACTGTTAAGTCTCAATTTTATATGCATTTTCATAACAATGAACAACGACTTGTCTATTTCATTTTTCCTTCCATTCTGTCATCATTTCTAGTTTGATTTGCCCATAGGAGAAAATTATAGATTTGACATGCTTTTATGTGGAAAAACCTTAGTTGGACTCTATTTATTTATTTATAGGAAAGTTAAAGAAGCAAAGAGAGTCCAAGTTCTGATGCCTGGGGACCTCATGTGAAGAGACTAAAAGGAATAAGTCTGACATCATCCAAAACCATAAGAAAGTACTAAAGATGGCGCCTAACTAAGTTTGACCTTTCCCATATGCCTGCAAGTCCAATTACAAGGGGACACTCCTCCAAGGGAGGTCTACCGATATGCTAAAGTGGAGGCTCAATCTATCTTGTGTGTGATGTCTAAACTTGGAGAGGAAGAAATCAGAGTACTGCAACAAGAGAAAAGAAGCTTTCTAGGGCTGCAAGGCCAGCAAAATAAGAAAGTCATTGCACATCAAACAAAACTTCAACCAGGAAACTCTGTTCTTCACAAATTATTGTTTATTCAAAGTCCCCATATCAAAGGCTTCATGTAAATAAGAAAGTGGTCTAAAGCAAGGATAAAAAAGGAACTTTGTAAACTGTTGGAATTTCTACTGTAGGAAATCACAAGAGAACAAGGGATAGACAGCTAGATAAGTACCAATGAATAATCAGAAGGAAGTTTGAGTTCCAACATGCTGTAGAGCAGTGTAGCATGATATTCAGGTATCATAACATCACAAGAATAAGGACTGCTTTTCCCCCAAAATAATACATCCTTTTCATAGCTTGTTGAAAGGTAGAGCGCCTGAACTCTGCTAGATTGGGGGGGCGTAAGTAGAGGAGGACGATAGAAAAATTTTTGCCAATATGGACAATATCTATGACGAAGTCCGAGAATTTTAGACATTGACCAGTGAATTGGACTCAAGTTTGAAGCTCAGAGATTGAACACTAAGAAACAAATGAAACGGAAGCCTACTCTATAAACCCAGCCACTGTATTGGTGGTAAAATCGTCAAGTAAAAAACCACCAAAGAACAGAAGAGACAATGGCCCAAGAAATAATGTCAAATCGTAATATTCCCGGAAAAAGATGAAATTCTGTGCAACAAGACCATATCAGATTCAAAACTTACAAGTACTGCAAATTTGGGAGTTGACCGAGCTGTGCAACTAGTGGACCCGAAAGGTTGGCATTTTCAAGATCACTGACCAGAAATAAATAGAATTTTTAGCTGCAGAATGGTCATTAATGAGAGGTAAAAGTCCCTGGAATAACTTACACACGAGTCACACTATTATCAGTATTGCATGTAACGTGAAACCACGTGCAAGGATTGACAAGCGTGGCATCCCAGCTTTGAAGAACATTGTTTGGATCAGCTACGCTGGTCTTAAATGCATTCAGGGCATCACCTGTCTTAGAAAAGGGCAATTTTCAGATGCAGAGATCCTTTAGATTAAATCATATATTGTGTTATGCAAGCAACATCGCAACAACTCATAATAATTAAAGACCAAATATATTATACACGTCCGATCCTTAATACAAAACCTAGTTTGTAATATAAAGTAGGTGTTATTTTGAGGACCGGAGGGAGTAGTAATTGAAGATATTTAAGCAAACAAGGTGTCAGTGTTTATGCTGCACTGGGAAGTGGAAATACAGAAAGAAGAAGCATTGAGGGGTACTTTCTTAGTTCACCCTTTGTCACGGTTCTAGAACACGGCTAAACAGTAAGATTTATGTTGACGGAAAGAAAAATGTGATACATTTCTAAATATCAAAAACATTTTGACAAGCCATTCGAAGATGGTCAGATCTTCCAAAACTCAGACCTATTAATTCTCAATGAAGTATAGGAACACAATAGTCTCTCTGAACTGTGAGCATAAAATAAAATTTTGCGTTTATTATCCTTTATTATGGAGAATCAACCGAAGCCAGGACCAACATATGTAGCATAAGAATGAATTTTTTGAAAACCCCCTCAATCCTCTCTGTTCATACTCGAACAAAACCATTACAGACAAAAGCTTGAAGTTGGAATATTAAAATAGCTAGTCTATCAGGAATCCCATTAACTTCTATAGTTATGTATGTCAACCAAGAAGTAATATAGCTAACAGAGCAAGAAGAGCAGCAAAATGGTGAATTTTTCCTATATCCATGCATAAAACCATCCGTAATATGAAACATTGAGGAAACAAAAGAGCAGTGACAAAAAGGCACCACCCACCTTCGGCATTGCCAGAAACATTTAGCACCAAATCAAACACTAGGATTGCACAAAGGAGTAAAGCAGCCATAAAAGACGAAACCACTCTGTCCATATGTCTCATCCTCTTCATTTAGAATCCCATGAATTTCATAATAAGCCATAAACTCGCAAGCACGTTGACCTCATTGACCAAATGGACTCTTGAGGATTTTCCACAATCACCTTCTGGCCAGCTTCCACCTTTCTCCTCCTGCAAGTTTTACTCTGGAATCTGAAGCTGTAGTCTGATATGGGTGTCGATTAATTTAGCTGAAAATGCTGGTAAACGGGAAGAGATAGGAGAGGAGCCTCAAAATTTGCAAGGCATTCTAGAGTGGACTGTGGAAAGGAGAGTGTAGCCGAGTCAAGGCATGCTACATGTCTCGCTGAGAGATTTCATCACTTCTTTCTCTCCCTTCCTTTTCCCCTCTTTTTTTTTTTTAACTGACTAACATTATACTTTTTAAAACTAATGCTTCCATATAAAAACTAGTTTATAATATAATTTACATTACAAACTATCTTTCTAGTAAAAAAAAAAATACAAACTAACTCTTATGTTTAAAACCCAATAGTATAATGTTATTGATTGACGTGCTTGCTGGCAACATGTTGTGACCTTTTTAATAAAAACAAAAATTAGGATATTTATATCTTCTTACTTGAATTTTAACATTTTATTTTAGGCTAGTAAAATTCATCACAGCTTTTTGACATTTTGTACCATTTTCATTAGTAGCCGGTGTAAAAAGTTAACACTCCCGCATTTTATTTATAAAAACATCATCAATTTTTGCACTTGAAAATATTTTTTTCACACGTGTCAGTCCATTTTTGGTCCAGAAAACACGTATTTGTTGTTTGGTTCACGTGTGTCGCGGGTTTTCTCTTTCTCTTCCGTGTTTGACCCACCAGCTATTTTAAACTAATAATAATGGCCTTTTTTTTTTTCCTGCATTCTTTTCAATTTCATTTTCCTAAGAAAAACTTTTTTGTCATGACTTACACGGCATCGATTTTTCTTTTCTAAAAGTACTTTTTTCTTTTAAAATAAAGCCATGCTTTAAAACTTAAAATAGATTTAGTTTGTGTTTTTTTTTTATAACTGAGCGTATTATTTATAGTCACTTAATGTGTTTAAGAAAATAGAAATTTTCTTAATGTTATCTCAGCCTGATTAATTTTTACTACTGCTGGCTTGTCCAAATTCAGATATTTTATTTCGTGATTGCTTAAAATATTACCTTACTTAATAGTAGTTAATGATGAATCTCTTTGCAAATAATTAATTTGATGTGTATAAAAATAAGTATATTCTTAAATAACTGTGATCTCAAAATCAGAGAATGTGATAGTTTTTGAATTCATTGGATTATCAATCAGAACCGTTAACAAGGTGGCAAAAGCAAGTTGATCCTTTTTAATCATTCAAAGCCGTTGAAAAGAGGGCAAAACCGTTGATTAGGAGCCAATTTCCAGTCTTATTGATGTTTTGAGTTATAATCTCAGCTTCAATCATCGTAACCACCTGGCACGTTGATTGACTCTTGTTCCATGCTTGACCTGCTCTATTTTTCCCAGCGTTAAATAATATATATATATATATATATATATTGATCTTCTAACTATATACTGCCTCATATCATTAATGTAAAAGTTATATAACTAATTTGATAAGATTAAAAAAATTAGTTAAATTAGTTAATTGTAATAAAAGTGTGTTAACTTTTCTAAATTACTCTATTTAAGGAGTACATGGATAATTATCGTTTGGTGATAACCTCTTATAATCACTAAGAATATTTTAGAAAAAAATATTATAAATTTGAGAAATAAAGTGGATTAAAGTCTTATATTTATAATCAAATTTAATCTCTAACTAGGAACATGATTTGATAGATAAAATGTATTGAGGTTTTATATTTAGAATCAAATTTAATCTTTGGCTAACACTTATATTAAGAATCTGAGGTAGTATGATATTTGAGTTTCGTATCTTTATCTCATAAGTTATTAAGTATCCTTTGATCCCTCAAATGATAATTTATTGTGTCAATAATTAAAGCACTAAAGATGAACTTATTGATAATGATGGGTTAAATCAAAATTGTTGAAATGTTCAATGGCACCCCACCAATAGGCACTTTTACAATATACTAAAATGTAATGCATGGGCCCATAAGCATTTGGGTTGGCCCTGGTCGGATGGATAATAGTAATGAGCCTACTCTCTTTTAGACATTTAAATTATCATCCTCTCTTTCAAATAAAATTTTGAGCTTTTTGGGGAGGTGCTCATAATTGATGTCTGATAGTTTTGAGCAAGATTATTTTTAATAAGAAAATACATATACCTATTAAATACTACCTCCGGTCCTTAATATAAGACCCCATTTGACTTTTATATTGGTCATAAATATAAAACCCCAATATATTTTGTCTTTCATATTTATTCAATTTTTTTCAAGATAGTCCTTCTAATAATTATAGTTTTAGCCAATATACTTAACTAGTAAGGATATTTTAGGAAAGACAATACTTATTTATTACAAATAACTAACTTAACTTCTTTTCTTAATTTCCTCAAATTAGTCAACTAGCTCTTATAATTAGAAACGGAAGTAGTATTATATATAGAATTTTGAAGGTTAATTATGTATCCATGTAATGAAGTTGGCAAAAATAAATAAATATAAAATATTAAGTTGTCATATATAGAGTCTATGCAGTTTAAAGTTTCAATCTTTACAATTTTGGGAATAATATAATATCTTAGAATATAAAAATATTTAAATTTTTAACTGTATTCTCCTTACTTTTATGTCTACGAAGATACCATGAAGGTGATTGGGACCCGTGATCCAACAACTACTTAAAAAGTACCCTGTTGATGCAATGATATTTTTGATATTTGGATGAGAGAGTTATTGAGTGAAAGGAAAGCAATTCCTTCACACACAAACTCCATTGATCTAAAACACCCATGCATTACAATTAATTTAATCCACTTCATATCTTCATAAATTACATTTTTTTGGCTGTTGTAGATAATATTTATCCTCCTTTTATCAACCAAATTTTTTTTAAAATTTAGAAATTAATTTGCAAGTTTATAATCATGAATTTAAAAAGAGAATGTTATTTTTTGGTGAGCGTTCAAGGCTTAATGAGAGACAAAAAGTAATTGGAGAATGAGACGTTTGAATCACTAAAGTAAGAAGTCTTGTTGATAAACTAACTTTTTACTTCATTTATGTTTGGATTAAAAGAAAAGCTTATGTTTTGAAAACTCATCTCTAGACATTAATTAAATCCTTTTTAATTGACCTCACCATTATTGTTGCTAGACTCACATTTTTTACTCTAGGAAATTTCATAAACATTTATAATTGATCTATATGAGTTTAGATGCACTCCATCAAATGAATTCTTCCTTTCAAACAATAATGTTTTAACTACATCAAAATTTTGCTTTGGTGACTAGTTTTCTTTTTGTGTGCGTTAGTTGCCATCTGTCTTCTACTGTAATTATCCACTGGAATTACCACATTGCACACAAATTCACAACCCCATATCACTATCATCCTGACAATAGCAGATTTCAATGAAATTCAAGAGCACTGGCTTTGAAATCCCCAAAATTTGCATCTTTGTCTGTGTACCTAATTTTGAAAGGAAAAGAAGACTTCCATCTCTTTTCTATACATTAATTTTTCCTACATATAATACAACACAAACGATGGTCACTTGTGCACTAGAGTTCCAATTATACACTTCTTGCAACAATCACAACACGATCAACGGGGGATCATGACAGCATAATCAAAAGGGAAGAAAAACCAGCTGCAGAGAAAATCATATGCCCTGAAGTTCCTCACTATTATCACTTTCAAATGTTTCGAGCCATCTTCTATAGTTACGAAAGGATTGTGTAGATGATGAGTAGTATTAAGGTTGAGAAGATCATCTGGGACCTGAGAGTTCATCTGGGGGAATATGTGAAGCTGAGTCCACAATTGGCCAACTAGAATTGGGGAGAAGGGTTTGATTATCTCGCCGATGCATCTCGTCTTTCTGCCATTGTTCCCATTTTTCAGCCAAACCATCACCTTCAAGCATCCTTACCACCTCAGACATCTTTGGTCTTTCCATAGCCGAGCTTTGTGTGCAAAGCAATGCCAACTGGATTAGATGCTCCGCCTCCTCTTCATTATAGTCACCCACCAGATCAGCATCCACTAGTGCTTCCAGTTTCTTGTCTTTCAAAAGCCCTTTCACCTGCATCCAAAGCAGAGTCAAGTTGCCAAATCATGGAAACAGGAAAGGAGTATTGTCCAGATTCTATCTACTTAAGGTAGAATCCGTTGGTTCTTCTGTTTCGGCCCAATTAACATTTAAATCAGCAATCCAACTCAACCAACATATAAGTTGTTCAAGATAATTATTGGTAAAGAATAGTGCTTTCTTCAGTTATTACAAAAACATATGGTTGTGGAGAATGGACGTTAGGAAATGTGATGCAAATTGAGGTTGGCATTGTCATGTTGATTGCTTAATGACTTTTTGGTCATAAGAAACCACTTAAGGAAACTAACTGACACTATATTTAGCAAAAGGTGTTTGATTACAGGGGTGTTTGGGTGGAAACAAAATCATGGTTTTAAAAATACGAAATAAATACGTAGAGGAGTTTGCCTCGTTTTACGGAAAATTTTAAGGGTTGCCAATCACTAGATGGTAGTAAAATCCTATGAGAAAATAGAAAACATACCCAATCAAGTAACATGACATCATCATCATTGGCAAGTCGTGCAAGATCAAAGGCCCTCTGTCCAGTTATTAGTTCAAGAAGCATCACGCCATAACCAAAAACATCAGTCTTCTCTGAAGACTTTCCAGTGGAGAGGTATTCCGGCGCGATGTGCCCAATGGTACCGCGCACAGCAGTGGTAACATGAGTATCTTTGTAATTCATGAGTTTTGCCAAACCAAAGTCCCCAACAACTGCTTCATATTCCTCATCCAATAATATATTGGCAGCTTTAACATCACGGTGAATGATCTTTGGATCACAATGATCATGCAGATAAGCAAGCCCTCTAGCAGCTCCCAGTGCAATTCGCTTCCTTACAGGCCATTCAAGCGGGGGTTTTGATTCCGGGCGGTCTAACACATTAGAAGACATTTAAGGGCATACCCAATATTCATAAACGCATTTCAATATGAAACTACAATTTAAATATCTAGCATTGAGTTTTTCCGGGTATATTTATATCTATATTGGGTTTGCATCCTAGCGCAAGATAACTTATCATTCATATTTCATGAACAATAAATCAAGATAAACAACGAAAGAGTTTGAAATTAAAGTTAACATTAATGTTACCTCAAAAGGAAATACAGTAATCCCTTTTATGCCAACTTATATAGGTTTCGGTTATAAGCAGAACCAATGCTAATCAATTTAATATTCCTAGGAATTAATCAAACAACCAGAGTAGAAGAACAAGGATACCTCGTAAACATGATGCCACACTACCATTGGCCATGAAAGGATACACAAGCAACCTTTCAGTTGGTGTCATGCAAAAACCACGCAGCCGTAGCAAATTGCGGTGGACAGCCAAGCTGATCATTTCTACTTCTGTTTGAAATTGCAGCTCTCCACCCTGAGTTCGTTCCTCTTTAAGTCTTTTCACTGCAACCAGAGACCCATCAGCTAGCCTTCCTCTGTAAACCTTACCAAATCCACCTCTACCCAGAATGTTCTTGTTACTAAAGTTGTCTGTTGCAACTTGGAGCTCACGCAGGGGAAACTTCTTAAGCTGACCAAGGTGAACTTCAGGGTCCTCCTCAGCTGCCAGTAAAAGGGCAAAATGTTGATAAATCAATTATGGCCGTCACATAATTCACTAATCATTATGTATACCATCTTTTCCATTATCCAGCTTACCAGGAACATCAAAGAAATAATCTTGTGGTCTCCTCTTCCGGCAATAAGCAAGTGCAATTGCAGGGGCTGCAAATATTAGAGCAGCGGCAGCAGCAACTCCTCCAGCAATAGTTCCAGTACGACTATTGCCTAAAATAGTTTACAGATTACAAGTTGACCAGAAAATTATTATTCTATTCAAAAAGTTTAGTCATGATCTCTTTTCTATGAATTAAATATATGCTAAAAATAAATGAGTCACAGACTCGCACAAGAATCAGCTATGTTTTCGGTAAAGAATTTAAATAGATGCAGTCTTTGATTTGTCGATGCTTTCCTTTCTCCTTTTCCACACTTTGTCCACTATTGGTTCTGCCCAGTATTGGCATGCATAATGATTGGTGAATAAAGGAGCAAAGGAAGCTATGGTGTGGGTTGTTTAACCCACACTCTTCTTTCATTATTCATACAGTAATTTTTTTGATTACTTATTCCTACACTATTAATATAACATGAATATGAAAACACATCATTGGGTAACATGTGTAAGTCCAGCAAAACATTTTCAAGCTCAATAGATTTGCACAAGAAGGTCTGTTCTCCAACTAAAGCTAAGGTAGAGTAGTTCTTTCAACAATCTAAATTATTATTGAAAAAGACAACAAACCTGAAGGAGATGGTGGCGGCGTTGGTGAAATTGGCCCAGGTGTAACGTTTAGTGGTTTCAAATCAGGATTCTCATTAAAACTGTTAAGTGGAATAGAGTTTAGCAAAACATTGATGTGTTCCTCTTCAATAATCACCAGAAATAAACAAAACCACTTGCACCAACCTGAGTTGAGTGAACGATAGAAATGAACCATTGGTTGGGATTTCTCCTTTTAGCTTGTTTTTTGAAAGATCACTAGATTCCATGATGACCATGAGCTTAAACATCATTACAGATATATAACTTAATGGCCACATTTGCATAAGATCATTGAAACTTAGTAGAAAAACTCACAGGACTTGCAGTGAATTAACAGTAGTCAAGGCCATGGGAATGTCTCCACTCAAGGTGTTATTGTTGAGACGCCTATTTCAGATAGCAGGACGGATTAGTTTCCACATAATAATAAGTTAAGGTAGATAGAAATATGAAAATAATGGACAAACCATAATATTTTGATAAATAAATAGAATGTATCACTCCACTGCAGATAAACTCATATTTGGGAACATAAATTTGTTGAAAAGTGAATATGTCCAAATATAGCCAATGCTGATGCATCCGTAAATTGACTATTGGCTTCAAGTACAAATAAGAATTGAATTGAATGATTACATTTGGAAATTTACAGATAAGGTTAAAACAAATCCTTTCTTCTTTGGCCTTTGACCAAATGGTCATGGTAAGACACATAAGAACACACCATAGACCATCATAGATGATTATAGACCTTTTCGGCTTAAAATTAATACCAACGTGACGGAACCCAAGCCATCACAACCTGCAATGAAGATTAATAGATACCCATGGGCAATAAACAAAATGGGCATTAAATGCTAATCCTCTCTTATAGACACTGGTGTCAAAAAACAAAAAAGATAATCCTACATACTTGAAAAACTGTTTATGAAATACTTTTTTATTAACGAAAATCCTCAGTTGAATTCAAAGTTATTATCATAAATATCTCAAATTTTGACACTAATCCGAAGTCGTTTTATGCCATAATAACTTGTCGTTTTTATTTATACAAACGCAACTAATAGAATCAAGGGATGGAATGAAAGTAGGTGGAACACAGTTAACTATTCATTGAATGTTTCCACTCCATCATTCCCAGAGAGCAACACAAAAAGGATTCCATTAGTCTCCCAATATCCGCACAAGGTATCCAGAGCATTGTCTCCTTCTTTGCCATTGAGGATAACAAAAATAGACATCGGCATCCAAGCAACAATTTATCTTAGAATTAAATACAGTATCCATTAAGAACTTGCTGATCATTTGATTGCAAGCTTACTAATATTCACTTTTCCTGGGAACACATTACACAGAAAAACAATAACCCCACCCATCCAATTTTAAAATGCACTTTGGTATAAATTTGCATGGGAAAAGACTAGGAAGACAACAGGCGCATTATTCAACAGTAACAATTTGACTGAGGACAGTCTGATGTTAAGTAGCACAAACAAAATGCAGTGCAGCATGAGTGCCTAACAGATAGCCAAGACACACTGATCAAGAAAGAGCTGAAAAAGATTTAAATATAAACTGCAGGTTTAAGAAGAGCATGTCATACAGGAAACGTAGCTTTTTAAGATTGCCCAATGTTTCTGGGATGCTACCAGATATGTGATTGGCGTACAGATCCAAGCTCACCAAATTTGTCAGATTTCCAAATTCAGCTGGGATTTTTCCTGTTATGTTATTAGTATAAAGCTCCCTGGCACAGAAAGGAATAAAAATTCAAATTTGAGCAAAAATTAAAAAAAGAAATCCCAGCAAACAGGTGATGACAGATATGAGGCCAAAATTGATATGGAGCGGTTGAAACCTCATGTTGATAAGGATAAAACTGAAGCAAGCACACCCCAAAAAAAATATATTGATGGCTTATATGACATACAATGTGTAACTGCTTCATGAGATAATTCAGTCTCTTAAACAACTACAGGAGGACCAAGATGTCTCAATATCAACATCATGAATTAGAAAGTTGATCAAATTATAGTAACAGCCAGAGATTGATCACGAGATTTAAGAATAATAGAAAGCATAGTTCCCGATAATAGCTAAAGTAGAAAAGTATTCTGGCTCTAAATTCACATAGAAGGATTCAAAGTTTGAGATAATCTTAAGTGGTTCAAGGACTCAAGGTTTGAAATCATTCCCCTTTTTTGTATTTAATTGAACTAATCAAGATGAACACTCATAAAGTAGGCGCTAAGATCAATAACATTCAATTGAGACTTCATGTCCTTTGCTACACAAATTTGGGTTTGGTATGCTATACAATAATATGCGCTAACAGTTAAGTCTCAATTTTATATGCATTTTCATAACAATGAATAACGACTTGTCTATTTCATTTTTCCTTCCATTGTATCATCATTTCTACTTTAATTTGCCCATAGGAGAAAATCATAGATTTGACATGCTTTTATGTTGAAAAACCCTAGTTGGACTCGATTTATTTATTTGTAGGAAAGTTAAAGAAGCAAAGAGAGCCCAAGTTCTGGTGCGTGGAGACCTCATATGAAGAGTCTAAAAGGAATAAGTCTGACATCATCCAAAACCAGAAGAAAGTACTAAAGATGGCGCCTAAGTTTGACCTTTCCCATATGCCTGCAAGTCCAATTACAAGGGGACACTCATCCAAGGGAGGTCTAGATACCGATATGCTAAAGTGGAGGCTCAATCTATCTTGTGTGTGATGTCTAAACTTGGAGAGGAAGAAATCAGAGTAGGACATTCACTGCAGCAAGAGAAAAGAAGCTTCCTAGAGCTGCAAGGCCAGCAAAATAAGAAAGTCATTGCACATCAAACAAAACTTCAACCAGGAAACTATGTTCTTCACTAATTATTGTTTATTCATAGTCCCCATATCAAAGGCCTCATGTAAATAAGAAAGTGGTCTAAAGCAAGGACAAAAATGGAAATTTGTGAACTGCTGGAATTTTTACTGTGGGAAATCACAAGAGAACAAGGGATAGACAGCTAGATAAGTACCAATGAATATTCAGAAGGAAGTTTGAGTTCCAACATGCTGTAGAGCAGTGTAGCATGATATTCAGGTATTGTAATATCACAAGAATAAGGAATGCTTTTCCCCCAAAATAATACAGCCTATTCATAGCTTGTTGAAAGGTAGAGCGCGTGAACTTTGCTAGATGAAGGGGCGTAAGTAGAGGAGGAAGATAGAAAAAAATTTGCCAATATGGACAATATCTATGACAAAGTCTGAGAATTTTAGACATTGACCAGTGAATTGGACTCAAGTTTGAAGCTCAGAGACTGAACACTAAGAAACAAATGAAATGGAAGCCTATTCTATAAACCCAGCCACTGTATTGGTGGTAAAATCATCGATTAAAAAACTACCAAAGAACAGAAGAGACAATGGTTCAAGAAATAATGTCAAGTCATAATGTTCCCAGAAAAAGATGAAAATCTGTGCAACAAAACCATATCAGATTCAAAACTTACAAGTACTGCAAATTCGGGAGTTGACCGAGCTGTGCAACTAGTGGACCCGAAAGGTTGGCATTTCCAAGATCACTGACCAGAAATAAATGGAATTTTTAGCTGCAGAATGGTCATTAGTGATAGGTAAAAGTCCCAGGAATAACTTACACACGGGTCACGCTGTTCTCACTATTGCATGTAACGTGAAACCACGTGCAAGGATTGACAAGGGTGGCATCCCAGCTTTGAAGAACATTGTTTGGATCAACTACGCTGGTCTTAAATGTATTCAGGGCATCACCTGTCTTAGAAAAGGGCAATTTTCAGACGCAGAGATCCTCCAGATTATATCATATATTATGTTATGCAAGCAACATCGCAACAACTCATAATAATCAAAGACCAAATATATTATACTCGTCCGATCCTTAACATAAAACATATTTTAGTATGAAGTGGGTCTTATTTTAAGGATAGGAGAGAGTAGTAATTGAAGATATTTAGGCAAACAACGTGTCAGTGTTTATGCTGCACTGGGAAGTGGAAATACAGAAAGAAGAAGCATTGAGGGATACTTTCTTAGTTCACCCTTTGTCAGAGTTCTACAACACGGCTAAACAGTAAGAGATTTACGTTAATGGAAAGAAAAATGTGACCTATTTCTAATATCAAAAACATTTTGACAAGCCATTCGACGATGGTCAGATCTTCCAAAACCCAGACCTATCAATCCTCAATTAAGTATAGGAACACACCAGTCTCTCTGAACTGTGAGCATAAAATAAAATTTTGCGTGTATTACCGTTTATTATGGAGAATCAACCGAAGCCAGGACCAACATATATAGCATAAGAATGAATTTTTTGAAAACCCCCTCAATCCTCTCTGTTCATGCTCGAACAAAAGCATTACAGACAAAAGCTTGAAGTTGGAATATTAAAATAGCTACTCCATCAGGAATCCTATTAACTTCTATAGTTATGCATGTCAACCAAGAAGTAATATAGCTGACAGAGCAAGAAGAGCAGCAAAATAGTGAATTTTTCCTATATCAATGCCAAAAAGCATCCGTAATATGAAACATTGAAGAAACAAAAGAGCAGTGACAAAAAGGCACCACCCACCTTCGGCATTGCCAGAAACATTTAGCGCCAAATCAAGCACTAAGACCGCACAAAGGAGTAAAGTGGCCATGAAAGACGGAACCATTCTGTCCATATGTCTAATCCTCTTCATTTAGAAGCCCATGAACTTCATAACGAGTCATAAACTCACAAGCACGTTGACCTCATTGACCAAATGGACTCTTGAGGATTTTCCACAGTCACCTTCTGGGCAGCCTCCACCTTTCTCCTCCTGCAAGTTTTATTCTGGAATCTGAAGCTGTAGTCTCATATGGGTGTCGATTAATTTAGCTGAAAATGCTGGTAAACGGAAAGAGATAGGAGAGGAGCCTCAAAATTTGCAGGGCATTCTAGAGTGGACTGTGGAAAGGAGATTGTAGCTGAGTCAATGCATGCTACATGTCTCGCTGAGAGATTTCATCACTTCTTTCTCTCCCTTGCTTTTCCCCTCTCTTCTTTTTTTTTTTCCAACTAACAAACAATATACTTTTTAAAGCTAATGTATCAAACTACAACCTTATAGAAAGTTTAAAAACTAAATATATACTTAATCTAAACTATAATATATAATACTTCCGGTCTAAATCTAAAAACTAATTTATAATATAATTTAAATTACAAACTAATTTTATGGTCCAAAAAAAAAAAACTAGTTCTTATGTTTAAAACCCAATGGCATAATACTCTTCTGATTCTTAATATTAGACTCATTTAACTAATTTGATTAGATTAAAGAAGTTAGATAAGTTAGTTAATTATAAGAAATATGATATATTTTTTCTAAAATACCATAATCATCTTTCTTAATACCCCCTCTTCCTTTTCTACTTGATTATGGTTGAGGGAGTATCCATATGGGTAATTTAGATAAAATTGATAAATATGATAAATAAGTCTTATATTTAGGATCAAAACCAACTCAATAATTAGGTCTTATATTAAGAACAGAAAAAGTATTATTGATTGATGTGGCTGTCGGCAACGTGCTGTGACCTTTTTAATAAAAAAATTAGGATGTTTATACCTTCTTACTTGAATTTTAATATTTTATTTTAGGCTAGTAAAATTCATCGCAGCTTTTTAAAAAGTTAACAGTCCCGCATTTTATTTATAAAAACATCATCAATTTTTGCACTTAAAAATAAAAATTTTTTCACACGTGTCAATCCATTTTTGGTCCCCAGAAAAAATGCATTGGTTGTTTGGTTTACGTGTGTTGCGGGCTTTCTCTTTTTCTTCCGTGTTTGACCCACCAGCAATTTTAAACTAATAATAATGGCCATCTTTTTTTTTTTGCCTGCTTTCTTGTCAATTTCATTTTCCAAAGAAAAACTTTTTTGTCATGACCTTACACGGCATGGATTTTTCTTTTCTAGAAGTACTTTTTATGCTTTAAAACTTAAACTAGATTTAGTTTGTATTTTTTTTTTTTAACAATTGAGCATATTCTTTATAGCGACTTAATGTGTTTAAGAAAATACTCCTCCGCTCTTTAATATAGAACCCAATTGTTAAGTTGGTTTTGATCCTAAATATAATATACATTTCTCATATTTATCAATTTTCTTTAAATTACCTCTATAGATATTCCTTCAACTGTCATCAAATAAAAAAGGGAGAAGAGATATTAAGAAAGATGACTATGGTATTTTAGAAAAAATTTGTCACATTTTTTATAATTAACTAACTTATCTAACTTCCCTAGTCTAATCAAATTAGTTAAATGAGTCTTATATTAAGGACCGGAAGAGTAGTAATTTTCCTAATGTTATCTCAGCTTAACTAGTTTTTAGTACTGCTGGCTTGTCCAAATTCAGATATTTTATTTCATGATTGCTTAAAATATTAACTTGCTTGATAGTAGTTAATGATCAATCTCTTTGCAAATAATTAATTTGATGTATATAAGAATAAGTATATTCTTAAATAAGTGTGATGTCAAAATCAGAGAATGTGATATTTTTGAATTCGTTGTAGTATCAATCAGAACCGTTAATAAGACGGCAGAGCAAGTTGATCCTTTTTTAATCATTCAAAGCCGTTCAAAAGGGGGCAAGCCGTTGATTAGGAACCAATTTCCAGTCTCATTGATCTTTTGAGTTATAATCTAAGCTTCAATCATCGTAACCACGTTGATTGACTCGTGTTCCATGCTTGACCTTCTCTCCTTTTCCTAGCGTTAAATAAGAGAGAGAGATATATATATATATATATATATATACACTCTTCTGGTATTTAATATAAGATCTATTTAACTAATCTGATTAGATTAAAAAAATTAGATAAATTAGTTAATTATAAGAAATATGACATGTTTTTCTTAAAACACTATAATCATTTTTTTTAATATCTTATGTCCTTCTTCTAATTGATTATGATTGTAGGAGTATCATAGAGGTAATTTAGGAAAAATTGATAAATATGAAAAATAGATCTTATATTTAGGATCAAAATCAATTCAACAATTAGGTCCTATATTAAGAACTGGAGGAGTATATATTTTTAATCCTCTAACTTTGTACTACCGTATATCATTAATATAAGAGTTATATAACTAATTTGATAAAATTAAAAAAAATTAGTTAATTTAATTAATTGTAATAAAAGTGTGTTGATTTTTCTAAATTACTTAATTTAATCCAGTTTATGGATAGCTATCTTTTGGTAAGGACCTCTTATAATCAATAAGGATATATTTTAGAAAAATATTATAAATTTGAGAGATAAAGTGGATTAAAACCTTATATTTAGAGTCAAATTTAATCTCTAATTAGCTTTTATATTAAAAATATGATTTGAGAAATAAAATATATTGAGGTTTTATATTTAAAGTCAAATTTAATCTTTGGCTAACACTTATATTAAAAACCTAGGGTAGTATAAGATTGGAGTTTGGTATCTTTAAGTTATTAAGTATCCTTTTAGATCATTTCATCCCTCAAATGATAAATTTTTTTGCGTCAATAATTAAAGCACTAAAGATGAACTTATTGATAATTTTGGGTTAAATCATAATTGTTGAAATGTTCAATGCTACCCCACCAATAGGAACTTTTATAAGATACCAAAAGATAATGTTTGGGCCCATGAGTATTTGGGCCGGCCCTGGTCGGATGGATAATAACAATGAGCCTACGCTCTTTTATTTGTTTGGGCTTGGCACAACATTTTCTTTTGCTTTTGGACATTTAAATTACCATCTTCTCCTACAAATACAATTTTGAGCTTTTAGGTAGTTTGGAACAAGATTATTTTTAATAAGAAGACACATGTACCTATTAAAATTATACTACCTCCAGTCCTAATTATAAGAGCCAGTTGACTAATTTAAGAAAATTAAGGAAGTAAGTTGAGTAAGTTATTTGTCCTAAATAAGTGTTGTTTTTCCTAAAATATCATTGTTAATCAAGTGTATTGACTAGAACTACCATTGTTAGAAGGATTATTTTGAAAAAAAAAAGTATAAATATAAGAGATAAAGTGGATTGAGATCTTATATTTAGGACCAAAATAAAAGTCAAATAGAGTCTTATATTAAGGACAGGAGGTAGTATATATATAATTTTGAAGCTTAATTAAGTATCCATGTAATGAAGTTGACAATATATATATATATATATATATATATATATATTAAGTTGCCATATGTATGCAGTTTAAAGTTTCAATCTTTACATTTTTGGGAATAATATAATATCTTTGAATATAAAAATATTTAAATTTTTAACTGTATTTTCCTCACTTTTATGTCTACAAAGATACCATGAAGGTGATTGGGACCCGTGATCCAACAACTACTTAAAAAGTACCCTATTGATGCGATGATATTTTTGATAATTGGATGAGAAAGTTATTGAGTGAAAGGAAAGCAATTCCTTCACACACACAAACTCCATTAATCATTTCCATAAAATACTCATGCATTACAATTAATTTAATCCACTTTATATCTTCGTAAATTACTTTTTTTGGCTGTTTTAGATAATATTTATCCTCCTTTTATCAACCTAATTTTTTAAAAAAATTTAGAAATTAATTTGCAAGTATATAATCATGAATTTAAAAAGAGAATGATGTATTATTATAAGAGAATGTTATTGTTTGGTGAGTGTTCAAGGCTTAATGAGAGACAACAAGTAATTGGAGAATGAGACATTTGAATCACTAAAGTAAGAAGTCTCATTGATAAACTAACTTTTACTTCATTTATGTTTGGATTAAAAGAAAAGCTTATGTTTTGAAAACTCATCCGATACATCAAAGGTCAATTTGGGAAACATAAGTTGAAGTTGTTTTTACCGTTTTAATATTTAATTAGTTTAACAAATATACGTTTTTTTGGTAAGGAGATAAACAAATGCATACTTTTTAGTTTTAACAAACTGTAAATCATAAAATACTGGAACGTATCTCTTTGTATAATCAATCATATAGCAATGAATTTAGATGAAAAAATGATTTAAATTAGTGGATATATATAAAAATCATTTTAGTGGTTTGATTTCATACAAAATGAAATGTATAAGTGTGTGTGATGAAATGGTTACAACAATATTATACATATATGTATGTGTGATCGCAAAACATATTATAAATATTACTCCTCCGATCTTTAATATAAGACCCAATTATTGAGTTGATTTTGATCCTAAATATAAGACCCATTTCTCATATTTATTAATTTTTTCTAAATTACCCCTATGATGCTCCCTCAATCATAATTAAGTAGAAGAGGGAAAAGAGGTATTAAAAAAGATGATTTTCATGTTTTAGGAAAAATGTGTCACATTTATTATAATTAACTAACATACCTAACTTCCTTAATATAATTAAATTAGTTAAATGAGTCTTATATTAAGGACCGGAAGAATATAATATATACTCTCTCCATCCATTTTTGTAGAACACTTCTAAATGGGTGGGTAAAATCATTAATTATGTCTGAAAATTAAAAAAGAATTAAACTTGCTTATATTTAAACCCGTACATACAAAAACATAGCAACATTATCTCATTATTTTGCGTTCTTCGCGGCTGACTTTTAATGAGATTATTATACTATGTATATAAATTTTAATGTTCCTTCAATAGTATGACTTTTCTCTATAATTAATTCAACCTTATCTCATTTTCAACGTAGTGGTTCAACCGGATCAAACAGCTCATTGATCAAGACTTTTTTTGGAGAATAATAAATTATATTATTCATAATTTATACATAATAAATTGTTGATAGGTTTAATAATTTTTTTTTTGGCTAGCTTATAGGTTTAAATTATATACTCCCTCCATTCCTTATTATAAGAGACATTTAGTGCTTATGGCATGTTCCTATATATAAGAGACACTTAAAAATTGTCTCTACTTTTTTGTGTTGATTTCCTATTTTACCCATATTTATTGTCTCCAACTCACACTCTCTCTCCTTCCCACTTCTCTTAGACACTTAAAAATTGTCTCTACTTTTTTGTGTTGATTTCCTATTTTACCCATATTTATTGTCTCCAACTCACACTCTCTCTCCTTCCCACTTCTCTTTCTTTTAATAAATTACCATTGTTCTCTTTCATATTCTCTCTCCTTATTAATGAGGGTATTTTTGAAAAAAGAATTATACTTTTTACATATTAATTGTTCTTAACTAATTTTAACTGTTTTTTTTATCAACGTAATTCAGTTATTCGTCTCTTATAATAAGGAACGGAGGGAGTACTATATATTTGGTTCAATTGTTGACAATGAAATCATCAATCTCATGAAATCCTGTAAGAGAATAATTAAATACTACCTCTTATCCTAAATTTCACTATTCAAGCTAACTCTTGTACTACCTCAGGTTCTAATAATAAGATCTCATTTATAATTTATAAACGAGATTTTATAATTATCATTGGAGGTAGTATTTAGTATTTAAGACCGGAGATAGTTTGTTTTATATATATATATATATATATATATAAAGATATATATATGTATGTATCTATATTGGCGAGCAATGATGGCATAAAGCATCACAACCACCAGAAACGTTAACGAGCCTCCCTTCCTATATTATCCTCATTCCTCCTTGCCATAGGCGCGTGTTAGATTTGTTAGAAACAATAAACAATAACGGTCAATATTATTTTTCATTCTTATAGGTTGATTTTCTTGGGCAAAATTCTTACAGTTTGATTGAATTTTAGTTTTGGTCTTGAGTTTCAAATCGTAGCTTTTGGTTTGCTATGAAATTTCACAAGGACTCAGTATAGTTAACACCAATAAGTATAGGGATTAAAAGCAAAACTTAGTGAAAATTCAAAAATAAGATGAGTTTTGAACTGTTGATGGTATGTAATGCTAGTGAAGGAAAAGCCATAATCATATTCATAATTGACTATATATTGTTAAAGTTTTGCTATCATGAAGCCTTATGAAGAAAATGGGATTAGTCCAAACGTGAACAGATAGATGAGACAAGGTAGCTAACAAAATAGAATGATATGCCTACCATTAATCCCCCCCCAATTTGTTTTTTACTACATTAATTATTAATTAATGCTTATTTAATACATTATTTGTGTGTATCCTCTTGCTATTATATCAACCTTTCATTCTTAGGAAGAAATTTTTTTGTTCTTTTTATAAGATCTTTTGATAGTTTCAATAAACATTAAATTTTTTTTAATATATGTCCCTATTTAATAAACATGTTGAGAGAAGATAAATTAATATGATGTTAAAATTTAGTATAGTTACCGAGGGACTAGAATTAACATACTCAAGTAAGTTTTGGAAATTTATAACTCATTTTTTAATTAACAACTCCATTGATTATTATATTTAACACTAATCATGAAAAATGTATGCTTTAATTTAGGGTTAAGGTCAGCAACCTAAAGTATTTTGTTAGGTGCATTTAGCACCATAAAATATCTTGCGATGCCTCTAACACTCTAAAATATTTTTTTAAGATGCATTTAATATTTTAAAATATTTTGTAGTGTAATTTTGCTCCTGAAGTATTATTTTTTTCAAAAATAATTGTGCTTTTGAAGTATTATTTAATGAGCTATATTAGCTTTGTTGTTAATTCATCAAAAGGTATGTCAAATGAATATGCATCAAGCACCATAAAATAATTTTTAGTATTTTTTTAGGATACTAGAAGTACCTGAAAAAAATACTTTAAGGTGCTGGAGAAATTTAAAAAAAATACTTTAAGATACTTGATACAAAAATATTTCATGATACTAAACACACTACAAAATATTTTAAAATGCTGGATATACTTGACAAAATACTTTAAGGTGTTGGCTTAATCCTTTAATTTAACATTACCATTAAAAATTAATTTTCAAAAGTTCATTCGTAGGTTCATTACTTGCATCTTATATGAAGATTGATTTTGAAATAATTTCTAGTGAGTGCAATTTTGATATTTTATAAGAAAACAATTAGTTTTAATTAACTTCAAGTGCAGTGTTTTATATCTAACATGGCAGAGTCAAAGCTGCCAGAGGCTTAGAGCATGTGAGCCTGTCAGCTAGTTGAACTTTCAATTCATAATTAATAATTAATAGTGGGTAGGTTGAAGAGTTAGACTGTAGCTTTAGATGTCGATGACGTTGAGGTCGATCGGCAGCTCCACATTGTGAAGCAGGTCTAGTTTACGTGGGATGGGTTTAAAAAGGTGTTTGGTACCCTAATAATCACTTTTCAGAAGTATTTTTTTACAGATTGAGGCAAACCCTTCCACATATTTACCTCGTATACTGTAAAAGAACTTCTGAAACCATGGTTTTAATCTTATCCAAACTCCCTCTAAGAATCATACTCTAAAATTAATACTGCTCCGGTCCTAAATATAAGACATGTTTTATAATATAATTTATACTATAAAATAAGTCTTATATTTAAAATCAAAGGAGTAGTATGTCAACTTAGTTTGACTTTAAAAAAAAAATACTCCCTCCCCTTTACTTTTTTACACATAGATATGTATCTTAAATAAAAAGTATGTTTTTAATCCTTTAACTTTACACAAGATTTCATTTTGGCCCCTTAAGTTTAAAAAGTAAATTTTTAGTTATCTAACCCTAAAATTATTGACAAAAAAATAATAATATTGAGCTCTTAAATCCTGATAAAATATTACTAGATACTAACATATTAAGTTTAATATTTAAAACAACCATGATTGTTACAAAAAATATCATTTAAGACTAATAATTTTGAGGTTAAACAACTAAAAGTATATTTTTTAAAATTAAAAGATCAAATTGAAACTTTATATAAAATTAAAGAATCAAATATATATTTTAACCTTTAAATATATACGAGATGGAAGGGAAATATGGGAGGCAGAATACTTGGAAGTAAAAACTTCCAAAAATAATTTAAAAAATTTACTATTTTTCAAAGTTTTCCTCTTATAGTACTCTTTCCTTTCCAATTCTCATCACATTCAAATATGAGATAAATACAAGATCTTAATATATTTTATCTCCCATATTCCTTTTATCTTTTAAGGTATACTTATTTGTGCAAATGTAATTAATATGGATCGTTTTCAATCTAAATAAATAAAATAAATGATATTTTAAGGAAAACAATACACATTTTTTATAAATAAATAATTTAATTTAATTTATAATCAATTTAATAACTGATTTTTATAAATAACTAATTTAATTTCAGATAAAAAAAACTAATTTAATTAATTTTTTTAATCTATATGTATCAATTATTTAATTATTATGTCTAGAGTCAAATGAAGTACTTTATCATCAAAAATAAACTCTTAAAACTTTAGAAAATTTTATATAGGCAGCATCAACTGTTTTATTACAAATATATCATTCTCCGCAATTTTCAATGAGATGTGTTCTTTAAATTTTTGGTAATTATTAAAGATAAAGATGAAAACCAAAACAATGTTTAGACATTTTAGTATATATACTATGCAACGAATGCCCAAAAAGTTACATTTATGACTTTAATAATTCATAGTCCACCTAAATACGACAGAATATTATGAAAATAAATTAACAATTTTATATGTGTTTCAATATAATGAATCAAAAAGTCGATCAATATAGTTTTTTTTAATACAATTTAAAGATATACATATAAATAAATAAACACCAGGGTTTGAGTCCGAAATCTCATTCAAACATAACAGAGTGATGCTCCCAATGAAACAGCTTGAATTAATTGATTGATGTCATAATGACTTGTGGAGAAATGAAAAATTGATAATGGCCAATCATTTTTTGGGACACCAGATTTTGAAGCAATGTTTCTTGAGTATCTTTCCAAACAATCCAAAAGCTGAGATTGCTTCGTTTTACAATGACTTTGACTTTACGTGAATTTTTTTATCATCAGCTTATATAATTAAATTGGACATATATATCTTTAGAAAAATTATAGAGACAAATCACTTGTAAGAAATTTAATTATCAATAGTGTTAGTGACACGTAAATATCACGAGTTGACATATAAAAGGTACCTATTGGCAATAAAACAAAATTCAAAACTTCTTTGTGATTTTTCCCATATATTTTAGCAAAGAGTTCTTCTTTTTTTTTTTTTTAAAATTAAGTATATGAATGGGTAGATAAGCCTATGTGTTTGCCTCATTTGATGCATAAGGGAAAAGTTGGGACATGAAAGTAAATTGTGAAGATCAATACTAGTAATTATGAACAATATAAAAATTTTAGCCGATATTATGAAAAATATAATTGACTTCGTGAAAAATGCTCATTATCCATTCTAAATGTGTAGCTTAAGCGGAGAATATTCAAAAGTACCTAATAGAATAATTAATTATTAAGAAAATTTCTTAAATTTATTTTTTGAATTACGGGTCTTTATCATTCACATAATACAAATTTGCAGCTATAAAAATATATAATGATTAGTTGCTGTCGGTGGTCTTTAAATTAAAAATAAAAAATTTTGTGAATTTGACCTTTAGATATAATTTCTGTTGTGTTAAGTGTCTCTCATTTTATGATTACATGATGAAAAAGTTGAGAGATGAAAATAATTAATTCCATGAATGCTGCGTACTAGTATCAATATTTGATATTAAATTTACTTTAGCTTATATATTTTGATAAGAACAACTTACATCAAGTTTTTTATATTCATTATATTAAATTTTCTAATAACGCATGGCCATCATGTGTCATATTTTTGAAATATTAGCATTTAATAACATTTAATTATAAATTCATATAAAACAAAAAAAGATACATAACTATTTGTGACCAGAGAACTTGGAAATCTAAGTTTTTTTTCCTTTTGATAAGCCACATCAGGTTATACTATTTAAATGTGATGAAATATGACCATTTTACGTCCCTAATTATATGATAACACAATTAAATATAAGAATTATTGAAAATACTGTATATTCTCTAGCTACTTGCACAGATGTTAATGTCGAGCAAACGATTTTTTGAGGAAAAACAATACGAGTACTATCTTTAATCTTAAATGTAAAATCTAAGTGATCGATATGGTTTGATATAATTTATCTCTTTTTTTTTTTTCACATTGTCTTCATTAATTTTAGCAATGTATTCTCACTGAAATAGACATATTTTTAGAAAAAAATCAATAATTTTTACATAATAATACAAAATAATCAATTCTCCCTTTATATTAATCTATATAAATTAATTAATTAAATTTTATATTTAAAATCAACAGAATATATATTGTATAAAATTTTGGTAGAGATATACATGCACAAATTAAAATGATTTTGATAGAGGAGTTAATCTCGGCTAGATCCCCTCTTTCAAGTTTTTTTAGAATAATTTATAAATAACTTTTAATCATAATTTATAAAATACGAGATAAGTATGTAAAAAGAATTTTATTTTAACTTGTATAAAACATATTTTTAAAACACTTAAATAAGCCAATCCAAACAAATCCTAAAAAACAGTTTTTTCATTAGAGCCTGGTTAGGCTAATGGGTCGAGTTTTGAGTCAGATTTCGCTTAAAGTCATGTTTATATTTAATTAGATGCAGGAATATGAAATAGACTCATAGGCTTAACTTATTAAAAAGTGATGGCTTGGATGCGTTTGCAAAATACAACTATATACTTAGTTTAAGGAGCGTCTTTTCAAATTACTTCTGCTTAATCTGCAAAGGCTAACCTGCTGTTTTTAACAGTGTTTGTTCTATTTTAACTTTAATAAAAAGTTACTGTTTTACACTTAATTTAAATGTAATTGTATTTTAAGACACAAACTTGATTTCGTGTTCTTTTTTTAATTTATCATTTTTATATTATAGATTTATATTTATATATTTTTCCTCTAAAATGTTATCTACCTTAAGTTTAACAGTTAAAAACACAGTTCAAATTACGTAGTTTACTGATCAAACTTAACAACAAATAATGACTAAAGTAAAAAAAATAAACTTTCAGCTTTCAAGACATATAAAAGTTATAAAAAAAAAAAAGTGCTGGATGTTCTTTTATAAATATTTTTCAAAAATATTTAAGCACCTTATTCTATTTTAATTTTTTATTTAAACGCTTGACATATAATGACAAAAAAGTTTTGGCAAAAAAAAAATGATACAAAAGTTAAATTAAAGGACCGGATCAGTAAAATTTATAATAACGTAAATGAACTCCCCGGGGAGGATTTGAGAGGACTGGTCAAAGTTGGAACCATTTCCCGTAACCTAACGTGTTTAAGGATAGAGCCACGAGCGTGCATGCAGGTGGAGGTCCCACCTTCAAGTCCCACCGTAATTTTTTTTTGCTCTTTAAATTACTTTTTTATTTATACAATTTTTTCTATTTTTCTATTTTACTTTTTTTTTTAAGTAATCAAGTTGTTAGAAAAAGATTATGAGAAAAAGGGAAATTAATGAAATTCATCTTAACGATGCAAAATTTAGTGGGAAAAAGATATAGGCAATTAATTAATATCACGGTAAAGAATTGCAACTTGGACCCTAGAAAATGGCAAAACAAAAGTACAAAACAAAGCACAGCAGCATTTTAATCAGAATTAAAAAAGGTACAAGTTAGAGGCCCAATTATTTAAATATATTTCTTATTTCTACCGGCATTAAATTTCCATCAATTTTTAAAAACTTGGAATAAAAATTTTTTTATTTGAAATTTGAATTGTATTTTTTTGTGCATGTTAAATTTTTAAGAATTTCAAATAATTTGAAATTATAATTATTTTAATACTACTACTATGTTGGACTTGAGATTTTCTAGTGAGGTTTATTTTTCCATAAAACCATAATTTTTAGATTCATTTAAATTGTACCCCTTCATGACCAACCACACAAATATTGATTTTTTTACTATTTATTATTTTTTCTACGGACACATTTTTGTAATTTCCTGATAAAAATTTGATAAAAAATGTCAATATATTTTTTTAAATTTTGTATACGAATAATTATCATTTTATCGTTATCAGAGTGCAAGTAGCTCAATGCACGAAATTGACGACCCCCTTTCATTTTTTTTGGAACAGTTTGAAAAAGGCTCTTATACAGTGATAGGAGCAAGTTGGGATTTGAGATGCTTGTTTATATCTTCACACAGCTCAGCTTCACAAGATTCATTTCCCTTCTTCACAAATTAGTTGGCTCACATTTGGAATACTTTCTCATGCACTAAGTGTGGCCATTTCTCAATCA
The DNA here is from genome assembly GCF_004799145.2 of Neltuma alba. NCBI lineage: Eukaryota > Viridiplantae > Streptophyta > Magnoliopsida > Fabales > Fabaceae > Neltuma > Neltuma alba. Next base: position 67,193 of record NW_021635276.1, read on the forward strand.
CTACCTTCAATTTCTTCCTCTTAATTATCTGATATCCATTATTAGTTTTGGTTTAAGCATTGTCCATATACTCTATTAGATCTCTATTATATGATGCTTTTTAGAATAGATTAATGGTTCATAATATAAATAATACAAAGGGTTATTGATTAGCATTTTTCAGTTTTATCTAAGCTGCAAATTATTAAAATAATTTAATTCTAATTTACTTTTTAATTACATGACTCCTCAAATATCATGTTTTTCTTTTTCTTTAATGTTGGCAAAATAAATTTGACTTTTTTTTTTGAGACATTTTTAACAAGTTAACGCTCTTTGTTAATTCCAGAGAGATGGTTGAAAGTAATTTATGATAGTAATTGAATGAAGTGATTAAACAAGTAACTCTCATAACTAATTCATAATGACTGCCTTAGATATTTCAATTCAGAATTTTTTCTTGGTATTTAGAAGGTGAATAAATGGCTTATTTTTTAATCTTTTAAAAGTGATTTTAGATGAGGTAAAGAAAGCGACAAACCGAAAATGATTGATTTCATCTATGTGATGAGATCCCATGAAACGATTATGTGTTTTTTCTTTCTTACGTCACCTAAAATATTTTGAAATGAAGTTTTCAGGGATAACAACTTATAAATGTATATATTAATTTTCTTCTAAATTTATATTATTCAATATTATTGATTATAGAAGATCTAAATTGAAATTAGCAATTTTTCCATGTGCAATTTTTTTTAAAAATGCGACAAGGTTAGTTACAGGCAAAATGAAAAGAAAAAAAGGAAAAAGGGATAATTTTTATATTATACAATATGCACGAACTTTTCAATATTAAAAAAATTTCCTTTTTATATATCATATCGATTATATCAATGATTTTCAGCAGTGTAAATTATTTATTTCATTCGTTTTTTGTTCCTTTCTTTCCCCAACTGCCGTCCAGTAGAGGCCAATCCATACTCGTTTAAATCTTAAAGCTGCTTAGAATAAAAACATACGAACTTGTTGATAAGGTTGCAACTTGCAACTTACAAGAAAGATGGAATCTTGTTTTTGTTCGCTTAGTGCATTGAATTAAATTTAAACAAACAACTTTGTGTTTAATCCACGATTTCAATTCAATATTCATCCACGTTTTGTCAACAAGTGAACATCAAATTATCAATATTTCTTTCCAATCTTTTACAATAAAATCTCACAGTTTGAAATGAAATCATGATTCACTTCCCCACGTCATTTACCCTGTTCAAGAAACTTTGGCCAAATTTTCAAATCACGATACCAAAAAGACAAAGAGAAGGAGTATTATTTATTATTATTTTTCTTTTGCAGTCCTCGCAGTGTGTAATATAAATTACCAACCACAGTACTGAAACTTCCCAACCAAACAAACCCAGTTCCCTTGTGGAAACCAGAGAAGTTTTCTCTCAGAAAAACCTGAGAGAAAAACTCTGTACAGATTCTTGCCCTTCTTCCTCCCTCTCTTCTTCAAACGATCCCCACATTGAATTTCCTCAATATAAATCATACCCATTTCATTTTTTCTCATAAAAACCAAACCCATTTCATTTTTTTTTCCTCAACCCCATTTATTTCTCCGGCCACAATGGCCATTAATACCGGAAGACTAAGAAACAGAGCACCGAAGGTGTCTGTTTCGCACTCTGTTTTCCCCTGTTTTCAATTCTCCTTCTCCTTCTTCTTCCTCTCTGTTCTACTGAGTCCTGGTCGAGTTTCAGGCCAAACGTCACCAGTTTTTGCCTGTGATGTGGCCAACAATCCTGAACTCGCCGGGTTCGGATTCTGCAACAAGTCATTGGCGATCGAAGCGAGGGTGGGGGATTTGGTGAAGAGACTGACTCTGCAAGAGAAGGTAGGGAATCTGGTGAATTCTGCGGCGAATGTGAGCAGACTCGGGATTCCAAAGTATGAATGGTGGTCCGAGGCACTTCATGGAGTGTCTAATGTGGGCCCAGGAACTCGGTTTTCAAGTTTGGTTCCTGGAGCTACCAGTTTTCCGATGCCTATTCTCACTGCCGCTTCTTTCAACTCGTCTCTGTTTGAGGCCATTGGAAAGGTCAGATTTCTCTTCTCTAATGTATAAATTTGTTTGCCTGTTTGTTTTTATCTTTGAGCATAAGGGGATTGGCTTGATAGGAGAAGCAATGTGTGTGATGTTCTGTGAACTTGTGATTCTTTCTAGCAATCATGATGTTGCTTTTTGTGGAAGAACAGAGAGCAGACGTGAGGAATCCAGATTCTGTGTATCTTTTTTACCCTTTTTTGCCTAGCGGCATTGACAAATCTATATCTATCGTAATAGTAGTAGTAGTAACAATAAAAGAATAGTTAAGGGCATTGAAGGAAGTGCCTACAAATTTTGAATTCGTTTTTACTTGTCACGAAATAAAAAATTACACACATGATAATTAAATAGTGTAACATACTACTCCCTCCAGATTTTTTTTTAACAAGAGACAATTTGGTAGATGTGATATCTCTAAATATAAGAAATAAGTATTCTTTATTTAAAAATTTAAATTAGTCTTTTCATTTTTACCCTATTAAATATATGTCACTTATTATCCTCCTGTGATAAATTTTCACTGATTATATTATTTTTCATGAACTATCTTTGCAAATAAGAATGTAATTAAAAAGATATGTATATACCTTACATATTTATTACTTTCATCTAAATTTAGCTAATATTTTGAGCCCAATAATTTTAATAGTTGTTTCTAATAATAAAAGACGGAGAGGGTATTTATATTTGTTTATACTCACCTACTTCTCGCTTTTACGGCAGTAAATCTCACTTTTGAAGAGGGGGTCATCTCATTTTACACCTTGACTTAATTTTAGGCGGTTAATAACATTTGATTCCTTAAAAACTCCACTTAGGCCCACTTAGTAAAATTAAATGTGAGAATATATCGTGCAATTCATAGTGCCGAGCTTAGGACAAGACTTATTACTATTATATGCACGTTTCATTAGATCCCTCCCTCTCTTCCCGTGTGTCTCGTCGGGGAGTTTATGGTTCTGTGGTTAACATGTGGTCGTATCCTTTCAGAATTATTTATTCAAATGTAAATATATCAGTTTGTGCAATTTTTTTTTTTTGCTTATTTAATATGTAAACTACATGGAATTGAACTAAAAGAAATAAAAAGGGGGAATAATTTTTTTGTCTTATTCTTTATTTTATAAAATGTGTCTGGTCCTTCGAAAGTTGGAAAAAAAATCATTTTGATATTAAATCTTATGATTGAAGCACTCAAAATTTTTTAATATCAAGACAGAAATTTTATATGTGAAAAAAGAGAACGAATTCATCATAAAGTAGTGGTTTTTAATTTTATTATTGATATTATTTTTTTAATGAAGTCTGGTGGTTTTTGTGGTGTTTTCAAAATGTACTAAAATTTAAGTTTGTTGGTTCAACAAACCAATTAGCTGGTCTGCTTTGGATTTTACAACGAAGCTTCATTGATTTGAATTGGTAGCTGTCTGAGAACATGTTATCAAATATCGTACACATTTAGGTGATTTTTGAATATGAAATTAAATATCATGATTCGAAAGGTTTGATTCTCTAAACCTAAATGTAAGTTGGGGTGTCGGCAGAAAAAAGAAAAAAATGAGTTGGGGAATTTCTTGGAATGCATTTATAATGCAATTTATCAAAATTGAAGTAGATATATAATTAATATAGGATGGAAATTGGAAAATACTGCCAAAAAACCAATTGTAGTTGAATTAAAAATTCAAACATGATAAATGAATAAAAGTAAGTTGGATATTGGAAGAGTCATTTTTTATTTGCCAATACTCAGATATAAATTATTTTTTCTCGTTTCCGAAATATTAGAGTTAATGTATATGTTTGTTTTAGTTATAAATGTAACATTCTAGTCCATTTTGTATCTAAGTTTATAATTTCCTTTAAATTATTTTTATTGGTTATATATATTAAAGAAAAAATTTCATATGAGAGTTTTCATTACAAATATATCTTAAAGAAATCAATACATATATATTTTTTTAAATAAATGATTAACTTAACTTTTTTTAATATTTATAAATTAATTATTTAGCTCCTATATTTAGAATGGGAGAAGGTAAATTATAATACCAAATACTGAATAATTATATTTTTGTTTGCTTATAAAATTTGGTGTCTAGGTAGAATACGCCCATGAATTTTCCGAGTTTTTATGTGCATTAATGCTTGAGAGAAGTAGATAGAGGGTGGTTAAAGGGGTTGATTTTTGATCTGTCCCTGTTGAATTTTGACCTAAAAGTGTAAATCTTTTAGGTGTATATGTATGATTGAACTATACAATTTAATAAATGACCCAAAAATTAAAAAAAGAAATGTAGGTTGAACTCCTAGTGGGATATGGCAGATTTTGATTAATACATTGAGAGGATCCAGCTTGCATGTTGAATTTTACGCCCAGGAGTGTGAAAGTGATAGGAGTGATGCTGATGGGTTTGTGACATAATTGAATAATTAACCAATCACTCACACTCACAATTCTTAATTTCTAATTGTTCAATAAATTTAATTGGCTGAACAATTATTACAACATTCTGTGGTTTAAATCAAATGTAGAGGTCAAGACAATAACACTTTTCTGGCATATATTTTACCAGTTACCACATTCTTATATGACAATTCATTGCTTTTTTTCCTCTAAAAGTATTGGTAGTTTAGTACCCGGTATTACTAAATCATTTTTTAGCATTGTCAAACTCGGTCAACATAATTTTCTTTATCGACAAAGTTAAAATCTTTTAACTTTGTTTGATAAGAATTGGGTCTCTTCCACTCGATTTAATTGTTATTGATGATGATGATAATATATTTTTTACTTCTCAGTTTATGAATAAAATTATGTTGTGGAGTATGCATTTAAAAGCATTGAGAAATAAATTCAAACTACCCGACACATTATAGGTACCATCCCTTTTTGTTTTTTTAATAGGTACCGTCTTATGGGCCTAAATATTCTTATTGGTCCCATATGATTTGTAGTGTAAAATAAAAAGGACTTTTATCGTGAAGTTTTGGGCCCATAAGAATTAATACTTAGGCCCACAAGAATATTGTAAAGTGTGGACTCATAAGAATATAATACATGGGTCCAAATTGAATCGTTATTCCCCATTTTTATGGCTTATAAGAATAGCTTTCCCTTGTCCATTTCAGACGGATATTGAAACTTTTTTGAATAATTCATTTTTTCCCTGTAATATATTGATATGTTTATGATGATTTGTGGTCATTGTAGGTGGTTTCAACAGAAGCAAGAGCAATGTACAATGTGGGATTAGCTGGTCTAACATATTGGTCTCCAAACATCAACATATTTAGAGATCCAAGATGGGGAAGAGGCCAAGAGACTCCCGGAGAAGACCCCTTGCTCGCCAGTAAATACGCGACTGGGTATGTTAAGGGCTTACAACAAAACGATGATGCCGATTCGAACAAGCTCAAAGTTGCTGCTTGTTGTAAGCACTACACAGCTTATGATTTGGATAATTGGAAGGGTGTTGATCGCTACCACTTCAATGCTGTGGTAATCTATATGGTTCAAATCAATTTTTTTTTTCCCTTTAGGCTCTTTTAAAGGCAGAAAAGACTAAAGAAATCATATATATTTATTTATTTATTTTGGTTAGGTGACACAACAAGATTTGGATGACACTTTCCAACCACCATTCAAGAGTTGTGTGATTGATGGGAATGTTGCTAGTGTCATGTGCTCCTATAACCAGGTTAATGGGAAGCCAACCTGTGCAGATCCTGACCTTCTTAAAGGAATTATTAGAGGCCAATGGAAACTAAATGGGTATAAATCTAATTATTCTGATATGAAAAAATTTACCAAGTGTTAAGTCATGTGTAATACTAATATTATTTTGATGTGTGTGTATATATTGGAATGTAGGTATATTGTTTCAGATTGTGATTCAGTTAAAGTGCTTTTTAATGACCAGCACTATACAAAGACTCCTGAAGAAGCAGTAGCCAAATCCATTCTCGCAGGTGTTAAAAAAAATTACAAGATTCCTTCAATGATATGCAATAGATGAACACTAATTGGTTATGCAGGTTTAGATGATATGCCTGCTGACTTACTTTGTTATCTGCAAAAATGCGAATGGATGGACAGGCTTGGACTTGAACTGTGGGGATTTCTTAGGGAAATATACAGAAAATGCAGTGAAGCAAGGGCTTGTGGATGAAGCATCCATAGACAAAGCACTGTCCAACAACTTTGCCACTTTGATGAGGCTTGGTTTCTTTGATGGTGACCCAAGCAAGCAGGCTTACGGAAACCTTGGTCCCAAGGATGTGTGCACTGAAGCGAACCGAGAACTCGCTCGAGAATCTGCGAGGCAAGGGATTGTTCTGCTCAAAAACAGTCCAGGATCACTACCTTTTGATGCCAAGACCATCAAATCTCTAGCAGTTATTGGACCCAATGCTAATGCCACTAGGACCATGATTGGAAATTATGAGGGTACAAAAATTCTCCACATCTTACAACTATTCATGATTTACTCATAAAGTTTTGAGAAATTACATGAACTAAAACTTAGCTTGACCTGCAATACCCACAGAATTTGTGTCTTTTTTTTTATAGGCATCCCTTGTAGCTACACTTCACCATTGCAAGGGCTAACAGCACTGGTTTCTACAAGTTATGCTGCTGGTTGTGCTGATGTGCAATGCGCGAATGCAGAGCTAGACGATGCGAAGAAGATTGCAGCTTCTGCAGATGCAACTGTGCTTGTTGTGGGAGCAAGTTTGGCCATAGAGGCAGAGAGCCTTGACAGACTCAACATTCTTCTTCCAGGGCAGCAGCAACTTTTGATCAGCGAGGTTGCAAATGTGTCTAAGGGACCTGTGGTTCTTGTCATCATGTCTGGTGGAGGCATGGATGTGTCCTTTGCCAAAAGTAATGATAAGATCACAAGCATTTTGTGGGTTGGTTATCCTGGCGAAGCCGGTGGTGCTGCCATAGCTGATGTCCTTTTTGGATTTCACAATCCAAGTAAGTCTCTCATACTCTCTTCACATGACATCTTCATGTACACACAACGTGCTTATTCTTAAGTAGCTAATTTAAGCTCTAAATTTGATCCTTTAACTGCATATATAATCATACATTCCAAGAGGGTAATAGAAAAATGTGAACTTTCTAACACAAAAGAATGAACTTTCTTAATGCAGGCGGGAGATTACCTATGACATGGTACCCACAATCCTATTTAGATAACGTACCAATGACCAACATGAACATGAGGCCCGATCCAGCCACAGGGTATCCTGGGAGAACATATAGATTTTATAAGGGAGAAACTGTATTTTCTTTTGGAGATGGAATAAGCTTCTCCAAGTTTGAACATACACTAGTTAAAGCGCCAGAATTGGTGTCTGTTTCCTTAGCAAATGATCATCCTTGCAAATCTAGTTCCTCGGAGTGCAATTCACTTGATGTTGCCGATGAAGAACACTATTGCTCAAACTTGACTTTTGATGTTCATCTAATGGTGAAGAACAAGGGCAAAATGAGTAGTGGACACACAGTGTTATTGTTCTCTAGCCCTCCTGCTGTACACAATGCTCCTCTGAAACACTTGTTGGGATTTGAGAAAGTGCATTTGGCAGGAAAATCAGAAGGGTTGGTTAGGTTTAAAGTGGATGTTTGTAAGGATTTAAGTGTGGTTGATGAAGCTGGGAAGAGGAAAGTTGCCTTGGGACAACATTTGCTTCATGTGGGAGACTTGAAACGTGTCTTGAGCGTGAGGGTTTGATATAAGTTTTCAAATCCTCACTACTGACTTTTTCTCCCCTTTTTCTTTCTTTGCTTTTTTTTTTGGAATATACTCTCATTGCTTACAAGGGTTTACTTGGATAGTTGGGATGAATTGGAGATAATTGTATCGAAATTATTTGATTTTTTTTTCCAATTATTAATACTAAAAAAATGTCAAATTTATCAAATGAATGTGTTTCTGCTTATATGTTGTTTCTGATATGATAAGGAACATAAGAAAAAGAAGGAGAAAGACATGTTTAAGTTCCAAGTTATATATTTCTGGGTGACTTCCCTTGCTCAATAGATCTGATCTGCTTTTGTTAGCAATCAAGATCGTCAAACTCACGAGTTGTTACACACCGAGTTCATTGAGTTTGCGCCTTGTCAACTTACTCACAAAGAGACTCGGTTAAACTCATTCATAGCTCAAACAAACTCAGTCAACTTGCCATTTTCACCTGACTTTGAGTGACTTGAGTGACTCTTTACCGAACTCAGTGAAAGAAACTCTTAGGCCCCGTTTAGTTGGGTGGAAAATCCAGATTTTCCCTTTGAAATAATGGAAATGGAAATTAGGTAGCAAATGATTTTACTGGCAAATGATTTATCACAACAATACCCCTTGATTTAAAAATAAAAAAAGAAAGATTATTTTCAACGCTTAAAATCTCATCACACAATTAGATATGTTTAGGATAAAGAAAACCAAAGCAAATTCAAACAGACTATTCCATGCAAGAACTATTATTTATTCTTTTCTTTTTGGGCCAAAACTTTATTTCATTAAGATTAAGAAATATTTTATTCTTTCATCTGGCAAGCGCTTTTCTTGTATGGTTCTTTGCGGGAAAAAATCAGACTAGCATAATAAGAAAAATATGCATGAGAAAGGATTGTACAAATATGTATTTTACGTCAAAATGTGATTATTAATCAATGGTAATAAGCGAAAATAACTCTCAATAAAATAAAGTAAATGCACGTCTTTGTTATATTGCATGCTAAAAGAGCTAGAGGTACTGAATTAAGGGCAAAAAAATCTCCCCTTGACCGGTTCTCCTTGCTTTCAAGTTAAGCATTAACTTAAAATGCTCTTCAATTTCGTTTATTTTCCCAAACCCTAGATCTCTACCCTCACTCCATCGATGATTCTCTTTTCTGTCTTTCTTCTGCAGAAAAAACAGAGGAGAAGAAAGACCGGGAGAGAAAATTAAATAAGAAGAACACCAACATACAAATGCACGCATGCAGATGTAAGACAAGGGAGATAGATATACATACACACGCACACAATCATATAATTAAAACAATTTAAGAATAATGGGGTTGTTTTATATGTTCTCGTTGGCTCTAACAATTGGTATGGTGATTTTCACGTTGAAATATTTTGCTGGACCTGATGTCCCAAAGTATGTGTTCTTCACCGTTGCTTATACCTGGTTCTGCTCCATCTCCATCATTGTCCTTGTCCCAGCCGACATATGGACGGTATTTCCAATCCGTTATAGTTTTATATTTTAGCTTTATATATTTATATATATGTATATATGATTATACTTACGTACAGTAGTATTCTTGTACTGTTGGTAATTATCTGATAAAACTCGATTCAGTTGAGTTACAAGACATTCTTGTTGACAGCTTTACATATCTGTTTAAAACGTTCATATTTTCATAAGGCAAGGAATTAAAACAAGATAATTTCTAAGGATTATTCATAATATTTGATTTCCTTGGGACTCAAATGTATTATAAAGCTGTTTATATGTGTTCTGAAGGATCCTGATCTTAGTTTTATATAGATTTAAGTGCATTATATTATCTGAAATGCAACCTTATCCTAGTCATTTTATTTCGTGAAATAGACGATTCATGGAGATTATAATGGTGAGATTTCCATCTTGTGGAGTTTGTCATATTGGAGTACGTTCTTACTTACATGGTAAGCTTCTCCTTTATGGAGTTTTCTTCAACGATTACTCATTTAAAACTCTTAATGTTGGTAGATCTGCTTCCTTGAGATCTACATGATATAGATACGACGTTGTTTCGAACCTTGGCCTTACCTGAACCTTAATTAATGAAAATTGGGGGGGGGGGGGGAGTTGATGATGAAGTATAAATAGGTTGGTAGAATTACAAACTCAGAGAGATCTTTGTATTAAATTAATTATTGGTCTAAACAGGGCTGTGGTTCCCACTATTCAGGGTTATGAAGATGCTGGAGACTTTACAGTGAAAGCAAGACTAAAGACAAGCATCCATGGAAACCTAGTTTTCTATCTCTCTATTGGTCTTGTCAGCCTTCTTGGACTCATGTTACTGGTTATTTTCCACACAGATTGGTTTGTTTCTTATATACTTTTGTCCATATATAATCATGCATGAATTTTGGGCTAATTATTATTATTAATTAATGTTTAATTAAAATTTTTTCAATTATTTAGGACAGGAAATATTATGGGGTTTGCGATGGCTTGCTCTAATACATTTGGTCTGGTGACCGGTGCGTTTCTGCTTGGATTTGGATTGAGTGAAATTCCAAGGAGCCTTTGGATTAATGCAGATTGGAACACTCGCCAAAAGGTTCTTTCTCACATAGTTGCAAAAATGGCTGTCAAATTAGACAATGCTCATCAAGACTTTTCCAATGCCATTGTGGTAAGCCACTTCTTAATTACTTCTATTATAACAAAGTACAATTCAATAATGGAATGAAATTATGAATAGACAAAAACCAAACATGATAGAAGCTAGCACCACCTCCAATTAGATATTAAACTAGCACTTCTTCGATCCTAAGGGGGTGTTTGGATGAAAACCAAACTATAGTTTGAAAAGTGATTTTAAGATATACGAAGTAAATATATGGAAGAGTTTGTCTTGATTTGCAAAAAAGTGCTCTTCAAAAGCACTTTTATACGATGCCAAACACCCCTTAAATGTAGAAGCTAGTTAGTTGATGTATTACCTAAAACTCTTTTCTTTTGTCGGTGTGATGAAGCCATTTGACAAAACTAAACTGTATCAAAACATGGGCATCGGTTATTGTTCAAAAGGGAAAAAAACAAACTCTTTCCTACTATACTACCTCCGGTCCTAATTATAAGACCCATTGACTTACTTGAGGAGATTAAGGAAGTAAGTTAAGTTAGTTATTGTAATAAATAAGTGTTGTCATTCCTAAAATATCCTTGCTAATTAAGTGTATTGGCTAGAACTATCATTATTAGAAGGACTATTTGGAAAAAATGTATAATATGAGAGACAAATGGATTGGGGTCTTATAATTAGGACCAAACAAAAAGTCAAACTCTTATATTAAGGACCGGAGGTAGTATTATATTTTGCAGACATATATAATTTGTGATGATGGTGTGCATTACCAGATCACACAAGCAACCTCAAAGCAGATGTCCAAGCGAGATCCTCTGAAACCCTACATGAATGTCATTGATTACATGCTGCTTCAGATGGTAAGGTCTATTATTACTTTGTGCATATGACTACTGGCGTTTCAGAGTTCGTTCAACTAATGCTTGATTGTAATTATTGTTTTTTTTTTTAATTTTCTAATAGTTGAAGGAAGATCCATCCTTCAAACCACAGGGAGGGAGATTAGGGGAAAGTGACATGGATTATGACACTGACGTGAAGTCAATGGCAGCACTACGGCGTTACCTTAAAAGATCTCAGGAGGAGTATTACAGATATAGGAGGTATATGCATTAAGGTTGGGCTGATGGATCAGATATTTATCTTTCCTTCTAGAGCTTTATTAATTTTAAGTTGATTATAGATTGATTGAATTGGCTTAATTGTTTCTTTTTTTTGGCAGTGAATATATAAAGTTCGTCTTAGAAGCCCTGGAGCTGGAGGATACCATAAAAAATTTTGGAGGTCGCAAAAATACTGGATGGTTTGCCCTGAACCAACTTTTGTTACTTTGATTGTCTTGTCTCCATTGATTAGTCAAGTCTGGATTTTTGGTTTACCGGGGCAGTCTTGTTTTGGATGAGGCTCTTGTAGTCATTATCCCTCTATCTGGAGATAGAAAGGGAGACACCCATACTTCATAGGAAAATTCCGAATATTAAAATCAGTCAAGCCACAAATTTCCTCCTTGGTATCATCTTTAACACCACTCATGGATAAGTGGGATTTGTCAGGATTAGCAATCAAATTAACCTGTAGCTTCAGAAAATTCAGAGTGCCTCTATTAAAATTTCAAATGAGTCAACATTTCCTTTACTACATTGAGGTTGAAACTTGAATGGTCTAGCTTTAGCAAAAAGATATAATAATCTATTCAAATGCTCCATATCAAGCACAGAAAATAAAGAAGAAATTGGTTCACCTTACCTCATACCTCTTTGACCTTTGAAAAAGCCATGATAAGAATGAAGAAAACGTTGAAGTTTTAATGCACGTCATAATACACTGAACAAATTTGGCAGGGAAATTTAACCCGCTTTGTAATTCCTTAACAAAGCTCCGTGCCACAGAATCATAAGCCTTCTTAATATCTTTCTTCATCATAAATCCAGAAGAGGTACTCATTGACTAACTCTGGCAACACCATTTCCAGACTTTCACAAAAGCATTTTTGAAATACACTTATACAGAGTGTTAGATAATGCTATTGACTAGCTTAAGACAGAAGCATCTTTATTGATTACTTCCAGGATAGCCTCAGAGATGTCATCTCCAATGATATCCCCAGTTGACTTGAAAAAACTCACTACTCTAACTATTAGGCTTAATTAGGGCTCTTATCGGATGCAATAGAGAACATGACATCTTTGACATCCTTTTTGGTAAGAGGTTTGATCAATTGACACTGCTGCATAACGTTCAGAGTTGGGCCTTCATTAATGGCTTCAATGGTTCCCAAGATACCTTGGAAATAATTATACAACCACTAACCTTCACTATTCTGAAAAGCATGAATTTTATTCCTTCTCACTCTAGCTTTCAAAATCCCATGGAAATATTTTGTATTAAGGCCCCACATTTCTCAACTGGGCTGCCTTTGCTTTTTGTTTATAGAAACTGCCTGTCATAGCAGTCACTCTAAGATCATTTAAGTGAACTTTCCTTTCTTCCTCCTGTAGTTCAGTATTCCATAAATCATTTTGGAGAGGCCCTTTTGAACTTGTTCAAGGATGTTTGGTAAACAATTTCTATAAGACTTCCCAGTTTCGGCCTAGGAGCTTTTAGTTTTACCATTACATGCATTAGTTTGGAGCCGTTAGCCTCACGTCGATCTCCAATGTTCTTAAACCAATGTTTCCAACTTGTCAGATATTAGTCCGTATTGAAAAATTTAAACTGCTTTTCTCTCTTCCTCTACATGGTTTCCAATCTAACCAGCAAAGGGAGTGGTCAGAGATACTTCATTCATGAATAAAACCTCATAATCTTCAAAAAGATCATAACATTTCTAATTCACTAAAACTCTTATCAATTTTTGAGAAAACCCTGCCTTTTAGATCCGTCAGTGAGCAAGCTTCGATACAGTCTCTGAAATCATCCATTTCAATAGCGTTGATTGTTGAACCTCCAAGGAGATCATCAAAATTCATCAGAACATTATTTGAAATCCTCCATTACAACCCACGGTTCTTCATAGCACTGGCTCATGTGTCAATGTTATACTACCTCTAGTCCGAAATATAAAACCTAATTGGTAGTGCAATTTGTACTATATAAACTAGATCTTCTATTTATGATCAGAGGCAGTATCTTTTCTCTCAGCTGCAGTGTTATAGCCATAGGTGAAAGTGATAAAAAAAATCTCTTCTTCAAAGCTAAAAAAGAGATTACTTCACAATTTATGTATTGGTTACTCCTTACCAGGATGCTTAGTTTCAACTCCTCTTTCTTCCAAGGAATCCCTATTCGTGCCAAAAACTCCTGTCGCAGGATTTAATAGCCCTCTTTCTTAAGTTTAGTTTCTGCAAAACTCATGATACCTGTATTATTATGATCACAAAAAACTGAAGCTTCTCTTTGTAGTTATGTCCAACAACGATGTAAACTGAAGCTTCTCTCAAGCCCTTTCTGCATGATACTATAGATAGTGATGATCATAAATGTTTTGAAGAGTTCAAACAAAAGAAAAAAGAAAGAGGTATACACAGACAGAGGGAGACAAATTCTTTGCTGTTATTTCTAGGAATATATTCTAGTGTTAAGGTTTAAGTCAATATATAGGCTAAATCCTCATTAAGATGAACAAAATATTATTTCTATGTAGCTAAATAATTTCACTGCTCTCCTTTTTGCTCATTAGAAAACTAAGGTAATATTCCATCGTTGCATAGGAAATATGTTTCATGCTTCAGGCCTGAACGAACTGGAAGATTGGCTGGAGTTTTGGATACAACTGGTACGCTTTACCTCAAAAAACTTAAATTCAGTAAAGTACACGTAGATTTTGTCTTTTACAGTTCAACTATGTTGGGAACATTTTTACCATACCAACTTTCTACTTTATGCATCAAATAACTTACCCTTAGATTTTGTTATGTTTGGAAGTCTCTCTTCATAGTATTCTCTCTCCTATTTTCCTCTTCATCCAAACCAAGCCTTACAGTGAAACACAGATGATGATGAAGAATCAAGACAGTTAATAGAGATCTTCTTTTATATACATACATAAGTATATATGCCACTTTCTTAATTGATTATCTCTTAATTAATTGTCAGAGTTTGTGTGGAGGTGCATATTGAAGAAGCAACTTGAGAAATCATTGGCAGTGGCATTGGGTTGCATGTCAGTGGCAATTCTATTAGCAGAGGCCACCATTCTACCCGGCGGTGTTGATCTCTCCCTTTTCTCTCTCTTAATCCGTGCTGTCTCAAGCAAAGAGATGCTTGTGCAGGTATAACTCATCATGCCAATTCCAAATTTGACAGATTTTCTTACGTACTAATCCCTTCCCTCTTAAGTGAGGGCCAAGATACTTTGATTTCTTACGTTTAAGGTATTTCTCACTATCTCATGCATCTTAAGGAACGCTGGTTACATTGTTAAATTTGTCAAAACAATAGTTTAAGATTCCTTTTTTTTTACCCCTTTTAATTGAAAAGGGGGAAGAATATTACCATAGATCTTAAGAAAAGAATTTAATCACCCAAAAGTCCTGCAATATGCGAATGACTAGTTTCAATGGAAAAAAATGACAGCAAGCTGACGCTGGTTACTTATTTGTGAGACTTTTTGATGATTATATTTATTCTTTAGAATCTCGTAGTGATTTTCCAGAAAGAATGTAAACATCAGCATTATTTTTTTTTAATCAATACGCAGCACAAGAATCATAAATGAGTTGTATTGTTTATAGCTTACGAATAATATGACTTATTTTTGGATTTATTAGATTGTTTGATTTGGGCAGTTAGCAGCTTTCATCCCATTGATGTATATGTGTGTCTGT
The DNA here is from genome assembly GCF_004799145.2 of Neltuma alba. Lineage (NCBI taxonomy): Eukaryota > Viridiplantae > Streptophyta > Magnoliopsida > Fabales > Fabaceae > Neltuma > Neltuma alba. The sequence continues at coordinate 82,473 of NW_021635276.1, forward strand.
ACATATTATTCGTTGTTCAAAATGGGAATGCTCATGTTCTACTCCCTCACTCCAAGACAAACCAGCTCCGTAAATTTGCTTATGATTTGCTCGTAAGTTTCTCTATCACATCCCTCTCTAAATGGATTAATAATAAAGTGGATGACTTGAATGATCTTGATCTAATGTTTTTAATTTCAAATCGCCAAAACATTAAAAGCCTCTTCAAAATGAATCACTTTCCCACATTATAAAAAAAAAAAAAGAGGAAATACGGATAGTGAATAGGTTATTATAAATTATACGGCCTACTATAAATTTTTTTTGCTTCATATTATTATTTGATGATATGATGATTTGATTATCGGAACAATCATTTTAAAAATTGGCTCTTCTTGTGGCGTGTTTTGTAGGATGGTTGCACGATATGCGCCTCCCATTTCGTACAACTTTCTCAACCTTATTCACCTTGATGGGGGTGAAAAAACCATTTTTGAACAGGTCATTTTCTAGCATTGTAATTACTTTGATAAATTAGCATTTTTTATTAATGATATTAAGATTGAAGAATTAAAAGTGCACTTTATAAACTTAAAGAACTAGAATGAAACTTGGTACAAATATAAATGACTAAACATATGCTTTAGCCTTAATTGATTTATTATTGAGAAAATTATTAACTTGATTGCAACTTAAACTTTAACTTAGTGCAACTTAATCCAGCAATTTTGACTCAATTGAATCGCAATGCCTTAATTAACTTTAATTCACTAAAACTCAATCTCTGTAATTTTAACCATTTCAACTTTAGTTTTAAACTTTATGAACTATATAATTTTATTTTCTAAAATACAAAGATTAATAATTTTAAGTGATTAAACTATAGGGACTGAATTGTGTCGAGCCACTCCTCTGGTCTTATTTATAAATCACTTTTAACATGTTTTATAGAGGTAAAAAAACCTTAAACTTTATTAATTCTCATTTAAAATTTAATAATTTTTCAACTTTATGCCTGTTCAATATATATTATATCTCATATAAATAAAAGTCAACACAATAATAAATAAAGGGTATATCTATACAAAAATTTTCTCTCATAGCCTTATAAATAGTACAAAACATTGTCTTTTCTCTCTATCCAGTAAATAGGACTAAAGGAGTAAAATTCAAGGATCAAAATACCACTGAGTCAAAATTATAAGAATTGAGTCATACCAAGTTAACGTCCAGAGAGACTGAGTTGAAAGGGTGTATTTGGATTGGAAATTTTTTATCAAAACCATACCGATGTTATTTTCTGATTTGAGCAGATTGGAGTTGGTTACATGATATTGATATTCATTGTCTGTGTAGAGGATGGGAAATATTGACGATGCTGTACCTTTCTTTGGGGATGGATTCAACAAAATTTACCCGCTCATTATGGTTGTATACACACTTCTAATAGCAGGCAACTTTTTTAGTCGCATCATTGATTATTTTGGAAATTTGAAGATTTTCAAGTTTTTTAGAGATGATGCAGAAGATATGGATGGTTTTGACCCTTCTGGCATAATCATTCTACAAAAAGGTCAGTCCAATTACTGCGATACTATATTTAATTAATGCCAGAAAACACACACACACACACACACACACATATTAGTTGGAAATACTAGATATAGTACAATTAGTGTAAAAAAAAAAAAATTCACTCCCCCCAATTCTAAATGTAAGAGCTAGTAGAGGAGTATGTTTTCTACATAAATTATTTTAGCCATAAATGTAACATATCAATCTATTTTATTTCATAAATTTATTTTAAAACTCCCCCTGTAGATTGCACTTATTAAGGAAGTTTTGAGTAATTCTTAATCGGAATGAAAAGGAATAGTTTCTCATTTTCTTTTCAGAGCGTTCCCTTCTGCAAAAGGGGCACAAGGTTGCGGAGCATGTTTTCCCTCTAGCAAGGAGTTTCAGCATTAGTATTGATGTTGAGTCCACCAACAACAATACCTTGGTTTGTCACTTTCAAATTCAATTGCAATATTTAATGGGAGAAATTGCTGAAAATTTTCCCATTATAAAATTTATTCCAAAGATACCCAATGACTCGTGTCCTTGAGCGAATGCAACTTTTGTTTGGCTGCATGAACAGCAACATATATTCAATTATGTGTACATGTCTTTTGTTTTGCACATAATTGAAGTAAATTACACAAAGCCGAAAAAGAGTTATATTTACTGAAAATAAGTTGTACATGGGTCCATAAGCAAATCTCAGGTGCCTTTAAATAATAAATTTTACAATAGGAAAGCTTTCAACAATTTTTTCTATTTAATATCTTATGTAACTCTCCGTTCTCAATACATAATTGCTTGATATTTAGGATCAGAAAGAGAATATCACTGAGGCTATAAAACACACAAGTAGCAGTAAGCTGAGATCCACAGATGATGATGTTGATGGGGATGATGAAGAGATGATTCAAAGTGACGAGAGCAAAAGTTTTGAAAGCAGAAAGTACCTTGCGTTAAGGGCAAACGTGAAGGAAGAAGTTCCCATTAATACTAATGATGGTGACAACAATATAAGTTCCCCAACGTTACAAAGAATAGCTTCAAGATGGGAATCCATGAAAAATGGAGTTTCCAGTTTAAGGACCAATAGATTCCTTCCTCTCACTACTCAAGCTCATCAGGGGGGCAACAATACTATTGTTCCTTCCCAATCTTCAAGTGGTTCACTTGATGAAATCTTCGAGAGACTAAAACACCCACCTTCACAATATATAGATTAGTTACTAGCCCTATTCATTATGTGAATTTCAGCACACTTTCTTGTATTACCTCAACTTCTCTGGTCCTAAATATGTTAAAGCATTTTCAACTATACATTACCTCTGGTCCTTAATATAAGGGCTAGTTTAACTTTTAATTTGGTCCTAAATATAAGATCCTAGTTCATTTTATTTTTCATATTTATTCATTTTTTAAGGTAGTTCTTGTTGTAGTCGCACATGTTAAATTTTTGTTAAATGATAATTCTATCTAATATACTTATTAGTAATGGTATTTTAAGAAAGACAACATCTATTTATTATAAATAAGTGACTTACTAATTTTCTTAATCTACTAAATTAGTTAATAACTTTTATATTAAGGATTGAAGGAGGTATATCAAACATCTTAAAAAACTAGATTTTATATTAAAGACCGAAAGTAGTAACTAAAATATAGTCATTTCAGCCACCAAGATTGAATAGAATTAGTTATCGGATAAAACTCAGGTCAAGTTAATTAGTTTCATTATGTCAGTTTTCAATAACATTGTGCCACCTGTATAAGTTTCAATTAACGCCAATTTTTCTTTTTTCTCAAGAGCTCATGATTGATTTCAGATCATGGGTTTCTCCTCTGTAAACACCACATATAATCCATGCGCGGTTACAGATGCTGTTCTTCAGGATTGTTCTCAAGGAATCTGAAGTACTTCTATTACCTAGTTATAATGGTGCTCTGTGTTCTACCCTCTTCCTCTTACATTCTCTTACCGCCATCGGAGTTGCCGCCGCCACCGGTGACGATGACTCTTCTTCAGTCAAGTGCTCTCCCCTCATAGTCGTTCTCGTCATCAGTATCTTCGCAAGTGCTTTTGTCATGATTACCTATTAAAGCATCATCTCCTAACTCTACACAAGACGAATCTAACTCCACCAAAACGGAAAAAAACGATGCAATGGTTAAACGACGACGATGAGTTGGTGATTCGAGTCTCGTCTTCTTCCGACTTTCACCAATATCGGCGGCTAGATGATTCTGTCATCAGCCCCGGAGTTAAAGAAAGGAGATGGATTAGTCAAAGGTACAAAGCGCCTCGTCTTCTTCCGTTGCTTTATGCAAATTCAATATCCTAATATTCTACGCATCTTTGTCTTCTTCTTCTGGTCATTTGCTGAATCAAAAGGAGAATTCTCAATTCCAGGAAGCTTCGCGAACACATAGCATGAATGTGTCTCCATAGGAATACTAGTAAAGGAACGATATAGTGATTTAGGCTAGTTTTGCACGGAATTAGGAAGAGAGTGATAGGAGGGTATCAAATCAAGGAGGCATATTGTTATTGATTGCTTGATTTTGTTGTTGATTGCTTGATTTATTGAGCAGTAAAGATGATGAAGATGAAAAGTTTGAGATTGGATCGTCGAAGGAAAATGGAATAGAAGAAAAGAACTAACGGCAGTTTAACAATGGATTTGAGGGTAAATAAAAACTAATACAGGTGACAAAAGCTGATTGGATACTGGACAAAACGGACCTAATTAACTTGACCTAAATTTACTCCTGAGTTATAACTTGACCTAAATTTACTCCTGAGTTATAGCATATTTTTTTGGCTTGAGCTTAGTTATATTTTACATATATACACATATATTTTTACATTTGGAAAACTTTATATAATAATGGAAACCATATTTTTAATAATTATTTATATTGCATATATTTATATATATCAAATTTATAATATATTATCTTTAAATATTTATTTATAATATAAATATCAATAAATAGCTATTAATTAATTATAATAAGATCTTGTTAATATCATTACTTATTTTATAATATACGAAGGATTTTATCATCTAGTTGGGATTTTGTTTTATTATTCAACTCAATTTTCTAATTTTATGATATTTTAGGGAGGTAGAAGATTTCTAAAAAGTAGAAACTACTCCTCCAATTTTTAACATATGACCTAATTAACTAATTTGAATATATTACAGATGTTAATTAAATTAGTTAATATGATGTGTTTTTTCTGAAAACATCTTAAGCATTTTTTCTAATTCGCTTCTTTCCTCCCATTCTTACTTAATTATTATTGAGAAAATATCAATAGTATTAATCTGAGAAAAGATTATAAATACGTAAAATAAGTTTTATATACAACACAAACATCAATTTTCTAATTTAACTTTATACCAAGGATACGAGAAGTATATTAAAATTACCAAGCCCCTTTGCCTCCTGGACCAGCAAGGCATCGCTCCCATTCCCAACGTGGGATCCCCTCGCTCTAGCTCGTTGCAACTCTCGTTCTCTCGGCTTCTCACTTCGATTTTTCAGTTTCTGAACTTTTGCTTCCGTCGTCGCTCCGTGCATCTGCATCACTGCCGTCTGTTACTCTCAGTCCCTCTCTCTCTCTCTCTCCGCTCGCTTTTTTATCCCGTGGACGCTCCGCCATTGGCATCGTAGCCCGAGCTCTCAGGTTTTCTTACCTCCCTTTTGCACTCGATTGAACTCTATCTTCGATTCTATGCGATTTTCGGAGAATTTTTGGGTGATTTATGATGAATTTATCGTATTCTTCGTTATAATCCTGATCGAATAATTGGATTATGGGTCTGATTCATGAAAAAAGGACAATGGAATACAAGAAGCAATTCCCTGTTTTTTGGATGTCCGTTTTGTTATGGCTCCTTATGAAAGGATGGTTTTTGAGGTACCCTTTTCTTCCTTTTCATTCTATTACTTCTTATCACACGTGATGAACTTTTTATGTTCTGAATTTTGCAACTTTGACTATGAGAGTAGAGAAGCAACCTAATGAATTCTTTCATCCACCCAGCTATTCTATGACGTTGCCCCCTTTACTGCGGAAAATTTCCGTGCGTTATGTTCAGGTAATTCTCTGATTTCGTTAAAATTCCAGAGCCAAGCCTTCCTATACTGCGATTAGGGTTTATGGTTTATGATATGGCTTCCCACTTTCTCATGTAATCTTTTCTCTTTGTCCAGGAGAAAAAGGAGTGAGTGCTAAAACTGGAAGGCCTCTGGGGTACAAACGGAGTTTCTTTCATCCTTATAAGGAAGGTGACTCCTACGTAAAGGTACGTAGTGATATAGTTTTAAGCTTATGGTTGTCAATCTTATAATACTAAATAGGGAATGTGGCATTAAGACTGTGTACTGATGGCTACCTTTTTGTTTGTAGGGAGGTCTATTTTCCTACAAAACAGGTATATTTTCAATCAAAGCATTGACTTTAGGAACACTAGTCTACTTTCTGACGCTTGTAATTTAATCAGTTTCTCTCAATGTTTTTTGTGTATAGCACGGTATTTGAAGAATGAACCGCAGTAATCATTGCTTGTGAATGATGTGCCTTGTTATATATTTTATATGAGATATTGACATACTGATTTTAAGTAAATTTGTATCCTCTCTGTTCAAAACATTTTGTGTTGCTAAACAGTAGGATTGAGTTAGGCCTATTAGTTGAGGATTTTAACCCAACCATTTTTTCCCCCAATTAAAAATGCTGCCACCTAAGATGTATTTCCAAATGAGTGGTTGAATATCGTATCTGTTTGGGAATCTTAATATATATTTAAATCTTCAATTTATATAAAATTTTGTTTTAGTTTTTTTAATAAGTCTTAAATGATATTGTGAGGCTTTCCATAATTATGATGTTAATCACAATTATAAGTTTCATCTGTGCTGATGCTCATTTTGCTATAATTTTCCAAGATTACTAATCATTTCTTTTCCTACTTATTTGTAATGTCTATTCTTTCACCTTTTTATTTGCAATGCCTATTCTTTCACCTGTGTCTCATTTTTAATCTTTTTTTGCAGGTGAAAGTGGAGAAAGCATATATACCCCACGTTTCCCGCGTGAGAAAGATCCACTTCTTAGAAGTTCTTAAAATGCTCTTGCCTGTTTATCTTAATGAACATAGTTTTTACATTGCGTGATTTTTTTCAGTTGACTTAAATAATAATCTCAAACACGACAAGGAAGGGCTTTTATCTATGTCCAGAAGAGACCAAGAAGCTTCTAATTCTTGTTTTGTGATCACATTGGAAGCTGATCCTAGTCTTGACAGGTTCATTTGTATGGTTTAACTCTTGTTTTGTTTTCTTCTTTCCTTCTCATGACTGGTCGTGGTGTGTATATAAACTGCCCAATGTGCAAACCTTGGATTTGTAGAAATTAATACTACCTCTAGTCCTTAATATAAGAGTTTATTTAACTTTTATTTTAGTCCTAATTATAAAATCTCAATCCATTTTGTCTATCATATTTATCTATTTTTTTCTAAAGTAGTCTTTGTAATAATGGTAGTTCTAGCCAATATATTTGATTAGTAAGGATATTTAAGGAAAGATAATACTTATTTATTACAAATAACTAACTTAATTAATTTCTTAATATACTCAAATTAGTCAACTAACTCTTATATTAAGGACTGGAGGTAGTAATATACTAATCGTGTTGTTTGGAATTTTCTGCAGCTCTCATGTGGTCTTTGGGAAGCTTGTGGGAGGATTAGATACTCTACGAGCAATTAGAGATCATGATTTCTTTCCGCCGGTTAAAATAATCGATAGTGGTGTTTTATATAATCGTAAGCTTTATTTTGACCATTTTAGTTCTATGGAAAACCATAATTTCATGTGAGATCATTCAAAAACTTGTTGCAGCCAGAAATATTCCTCGTGACGTGATTATGAGGCCTTATCGGTCTTCTGATGCGGTGTCTTTTGATACTATGTCTTCTGAGGGGGAGCAGGTAACACTGAATACTTCTCTAGTTTGTCATTAATTATATCAAGGTTGACATCTTGAATTAAAGGGGTGTTTGGCAACCCTCAAAAGTGCTTCTCAGAAGCACTTTTCTGCAAAACGAGGCAAATTCCTTCACATATTTACTTCGTAAACCATAAAAGCACTTCTGAAACCATGGTTTGATTTACATCCAAACACCCCCTAAACATAACTGAAGAACTTGGTATGTGTTTTCCAGGAGGATGAAGATAGTGCGGGTGAAGAAGGGCCATCTTCCTCCAGCCCAGATTCACAACCATGCTTCCCCTAGGAAAGGGTCACAGTCTATCTCTCCAAACTAGACGTTCACAAAGCTGAAACATATGCCAAGTTCACACTACAAAGATATTAGAGAATTCCCTCAAGTCAGCTGAAATATTAGAATAAATTAAGATGAATGGATACCCTCGTGACAAATTCTCTTTTAAATACATACTACCCTGGTCCTTAATATAAAAGTTAGTTTAATTTTTAATTTGATCCTAGATATAAGACCTCAATCCACTTTATTTCCTGTATCTATCTTTTTTTTTTAAAGTAGTCCTTATAATAGTTAAAGGCTCTATCAAATAGTTGTTCTAGCTAATATACATGATTAGCAAAGGCATTCTAGAAAAGATAACACCTAATTATTACTATTATCTAATTTAATAAACTTTCTTAATATTCTGAGATTAGTCAACTAGCTTTTATACTAAAGATTAGAGGTAATGGGACTTAGGGTACAATTGCTACGTTGCCTCCCCCTATTTTCTTGCTTACATTAATACGTTACCACCATTTGTACATGGATTATATTGACGCTGAGTTGATACTAGGACAATTGATTGTATTGAAATGAATTCCTTTTGGGCATCGCATGAGGGAGTCAAAGGAAAAGTTATAACAATTTATTTTTCACTTTTTAAATGAGTTAATATTTAATTACAAAATATTCCCTCCAATCCTAAATGATTCTTAATTATTCCAAAAAGTGGTCTCTTCTTAACCAAGATATTGAAAATGGTGCAAGCCTGCGTAATCATATACTTATCTGAATTATTTCACAATGTGATTCAAGGTTTTTTTTTTCCAAGATAGGTTTTTTTTTTTCCTTTTTAAGATGATTTTTGAATTTTAAGAATAAATATTAAATGATGATGAGAAATAAACAGACAACAAAAGTTCTCAAAAATTTGTCCCCACGACTCACTTTTAAAAAGTTCAAAACGTTTTTTGTCTATTTGTTTCAGTTAATAGAGTTTCTACATTATTGTGATTCATTTCAGGGGAGAGCACCAGTTGAACTAGACAGGTAAAACTAAATACATTTATTGCGTGCAAAAATATTAATATCATTAACTGATTCAATATGAATCGTCATAGGCTTATTTGATTGTAAGGTTTGAAATTCAATTGATTGTTTAAGACTTTTAGGAAAATTGTTTGGTTCATTGCAACAAATAATTAATAATAATGAGTTCTTATTTTATAAATATAGTGATTTTTTTAATTAGTCTTGGTACCCTCTTCGATTCTTTCCCCTTGCAGGGCAAGTGAAGAAGAGCCTTCCGCAAAGGCAATGCTTCACAAAGCCTTTTCCCCCAAACCAGAGTACTACTTACAGTCCTAATTATAAAATGTTGTTTGTAGTTTACAAGTCTTATAATTAAGACCGAAGGTAGTATTATCGATCACTTCTCTTTCAATCTGGTGATGTCTTTCTGGTTCCATCATTTCGATCTAGATGTTATTTTGGTTCCACCAGTTACAGGAACCGTATGATTTTAGATAGTTGTTTGTTATAATAAGAAATGAAGGGATTATATTACGATTTTTTTATTGGTGTTTGATCTTCAGCAAATAACTCTACTATTTAATTATTTAATGGGCCACGCTATTCTCCCTAGTGGGCATATGCTCATAAAGAAAGAGTTGCCTGTGTGTTCACCAAAAAACACAAGGAAAAAAAAAACAACAACAACAACAAAGAGTTGCATGTGTAGGTATAACTCGCGAATTTCAACTTTGGCACATTTTTCTATATATTATTCCAATGGCTACAGCTTTAAGCCAAGTTTTCTACCAAAAAAAAAAATCAACACAATTATACGAGCCAATATATCTGTTGGACTTTGACTCGGGGTTCGGTTTTGATGCGCCGAACTATTTGATTGTAAAATTGGAAAATGCATCAATTAAATAAAATAATTAAGCAAGATTATATTTTGATTGATTGAGTCAATTAATTGGAATGATCATCCGGTTAAATATAATATAAATTGAATAAATAATTTAATTTATATGATCCCGATAATCTATATATATTAAATGAATAAATATATATATGTTTATAACATCTATGGATTAAATCAGAATATAATCCAAGATAAACCAACATGAGAACGATTAAATCATAATCTTATTGATTGAGGTAAAAAGATATTGCAAACATATCCAAACTAATAGATATTGGGGAAAATCGGTTAAAAGTCCCTCGTTGACAAATTAATTGAGGAATGGGATATGTAATAAATGTAAAGGTGTGAGCCTCTTAGATGTTAGTAAACGTGATAGAAAAAAAGACCATATTGCCCTACATATGAGGGATCCTCATCTGCATATCACAGCTCCTGATTGTATATGGTGAATATCTAGTTGCATATAATATATTATTGCATATTACCAATCCTAATTGCATATAATTTATTTAAACTTGCATATTACTAATTCTAATTACATATTGTGAATACCTAGATATATATATATATATATATGATCTTTTATTATATATCATGGATCCTAATTACATATAAGTGATCCAAAGTAGCATATTTGTGATTCTAATTGCATATTGTGGATGCTTAATTGCATAAGGGACCTTACTGTATATCGCGAATTTTAATTGCATGTTATTGATCCAAATTTACATGTTGTTGAGTCTAATTACATATATGTTAGTATTTACATAAACAAATTTCTTTGCACAATACTAACAAACAAATTCTTATTTACAAATTAACATTATGGAAGTAGGATTCATCATATGTAATTAGCATTAGAATATAAGAATTTGCCTATGTAAATAGTAATATATATGTAATTAGAATCAATGATATCCATATTTGTATCATTGACATATAATTAGGATCTGTGATATTCAAGTAGGTCTCATATGCAACTAGATATCCGCAATATAAAATTAGAATCATCAATATGTAACTTTGGATTACTTATATGAAATTAGGATCCATAATTCGAAGTAAGATACCATGTGCAATTAGAATCAGTGCCATGCAAGTTTGTATCAATGATATACAATTAAAATCCATAATATGCAATAAGATCTTATATGTCATATGCAATTAGTATCTATCAGGACAATATAGTCTTTTTCCTATCACACTTACTAATATTTGCAAGATTCAAAACTTAACATTTATTACAGGTCTTATTCTCTAATTAATTTATTAAAGGGGGAATTTTAGCCAATTTTTCCTAGATATTCTGGATACTTGCCTTCTGAGGAGGGTATCCCTGGCCCAAGACTATAATTAGGGAACTCATTTTGAATTCATCTCCGTTGAGTTTTTCAACTATCTTTCTAATTTCTTTTTTCTCTCATATTTTTCTTGTGAGGTGTTTTACTCATCCCCTATTTGAAATTGGTAGGTTTTGTACTTTTATCTCTATATTATTAGGTATTTAAATTCCAACCATATTAATTACTAGTAAATTATTAAATCTAATAATCATTAAAACGTGAGCATTCTAATTGTTGTGTGAAGTTTTTTTTTTCAAATAAAAACTAAAAATGTTCTAATATTAACTTCTTGAGGGTTTTTTTTTTAAAAATATCTTTAGAATTAAAATTTAAAATTTAGGATAAGAAGATGGGAAGTTGGGACGGATCATACGAGAAAAGATTTAAAAATAAATGGAAAAAAAGAGTTAACATAATGAAGGAGAGAAATAAGACATATTCTGAAAAAGATTAAATGAATATTTTTTGAGAGCATAAAAATTAAATTTTCATCGTAGCTCTCGCTCACCAATTTTCTTTTGACCCCTTTTGTGCTCGATTGAACTCTATCTTAGCTAGATTCTAAGGGTGTTCACGGGACGAGACAGGATGGGATCGGAACAGGCCTATCCCTGTCCTGTCCCAATGAACAAGGACGGGACAAGACTTTTATCCTCTATCCCGTCCTATCCTGGTTCTATCTAGGTCCCAATGGGACCGAGACGTCTTGTCCCTCTGCTTTTTTCCCTTTTGATTTTTGGCCTTCTAAATTTCTTCTTGTTTCTTTTTTTTTTTGGGCCTATCAGATTACTTTGAGCTGAAAACTACAATTATTTTAAAATTTGGGCCTTCGAAGATGGACAACACTTTTACAAAAACAAATTTGCCACTTTCAGATAATCAATTCTAGAATAATAATGCGCCTCTAGACAAAACTATCAGCTTTGAAAATAAAAAACCAAAAGTGTAAGCATCTGTTCTTCCAGACAAATCCACTACACATTAATTTCTTTATTTAAAATCAAACCAAATCAAAGACGGAAGGAAGATACCAGGTGGAACGCAAATGGGGACAGTTCAGAACGAAGGCAAGAAGTTCACAGGCACGACGATGGGCTCATGGGGAGTTCAGAGATGGATTGTGGGGAGAGACAGGGCCAGAATTTCATGGCGACGCAATCAGAGTCAGACAGTAGAGCGAAGCCACAAGAAGGATTATGAGCAGACGCGACAGCGGGGGGAGAGAGACTGGCGAATATGAGTATCGTGGGAGAAATTTAGGAGGGCTTTCATGGAAAAGTAGAAACTTACCTTACCGAGTGAGTATTGGTGACGGCAAGCACCGGGGAATATGAAGAAACTTACCTTACCGAGTGGGATGACTGGATCTAGAATGGGGAGTGTGGTAGACGGCGATTTACAGAGAGAGATGCAAATGGCAAGGCAGAACTGGAGTTGATCGTCAACATTGAGTAAAAGGAGCCACCGGTCGATATTGTCATGCTCAGATGCTAGGGAGAAGAGGAGAACTGGAGAGTAGAAAGCAAGAAGTAGAGACCACGATTGATCGAACAATGACGAGCTATGGAGGCTGGAGGTTGCGAGAGGCCGAGAGGGAGATGGACTCAGTAAGACAGGAATGGCTGAATGGTATTAGAAAAGGGCATATCTGTTTTTCTTTGATATTTTCTATATTTGCAAATTTTTTTTAAAAAAATTATACACCCCAGGAAAGGACCGGGACGTGACAACCCCATTCCCATCCTGCGTCCTGTACCATATTTTGTCCCATTCCGAAATTGTCCCGTTTTAGAAATTTTTTTGTCCCATCCCGTCCCATCCCAAAGTGATCAGGATCGGGAACGAACCTATCGGGATGAGACAATTTAAATACCCTTACTAGATTCTAACTTTACAAGTGATTCTCGGCGAATTCTTTTCCCCTTCCTTTATCATTGAGGGCATCCCCTCGTCGACCATAAAATATAGAATATTACTATTAATCTGCTGCAAGACTCATGTCATTTTCTTAATTATTTCTGTCTAAAATTTTGCAATTAGTGATATTATCGTTTATAAAATAGATTTTTTTCCCTTCTTAGTTTGATTGATGATGAATGTTCCGTATTCTTCCCGATAAATCCTGACCCAATAATTGGATTTTGTTTCTGATTCATAAAATTAGACAATGGCAGAGAAAAAGTAATTCCCTGTTTTCATGGATGTCCGTATACGTGCGCCCCCTTATCAAAGGATGGTTTTCGAGGTACCCACTTCGTCGTTTCAGTACTGCTGAATTACAATGATCATACATGATGAAGTGTTTTTTTTCCTTTGAATCTGACAATTTTCACTATAGTACGGTTTGGTGTGAAGGATTGAAAATGAGGGATATAGATTGGGATTAGAATTAAGAAAATATTATTTGACATGAAAGATTGCTTATTATATAGGATTAGACATCCCCAATATCACTTTCATAGACTTGCCTAATCCCATGTAACAAGCAATCACTCATGCCAAAGATTTTTTTTGATAATTTTTTTCAATTGCAATCTAGTCTTTATCCCTCATTTTCAATGCTTCGTACTAGATGGTACTTTTGAGAGTGGAAATAGTAGAGCCTAATGAATTCTTTTGTCCTCCCAGCTATTATATGACGTTGCCCCTTTCACCGCAGAAAATTTCCGCGCGCTATGTCCAGGTAACAATATTCTTACTAATTGAACAAGCCTTTAAAGGTGTTAACTTATTTTGATTTTTGATATTGTGTTAAGACATGGCTTCCCAACTTCTCATTGAATCTTCTCTTTGTCCAGGAGAAAAGGGAGTCAGTCCAAAAACGAAAAGGCCTCTGGGTTACAAACACTGTTTCTTCCTTACTGTTAACGAAGGTGACTCCTATGTGAAGGTATGAACTGATCATACATACTAAGTTGTCTATCTTATAGTTATAGATTAGCTTTTTATACATAATTTTAAGGAATAGGAGAACAGTATATGAGATTTTGTCATGACTTGATAAATAGGCTTTTTAATGTCCAAAACTGTTTTCTTTGCAATGTCGCACCAAAACTATGTACTGATAGACCAACGTTTTGTTTTGTAGGGAGGTTCTTTTTGCAACAAAACTGGCAATGCATTGACCTTAGGAACAATTGTCTACTTTCTAAAGCTTGTAATTTGATGTTTGGAAATCCTAACGTATATGTAAATCTTCAGTTTATATGATGTTACCTTTATACAAAATCTTAATTGACTGGTCCTCTCAACACTATATATTATTGATTAAGTAGTGTGAGGTTCATCATAATTATAAAGTTAATTGCAATGGTAAGTTTTATCTGGTTTGATGCTTCCATTTTGTGGTAATTTTTCAAACCTACTAATGATTTATTGTACTTCTTGTTTGCAGTGTCTATTCTTACATCTATGTGTCTCACTTTTAATTAATCAGAAAGCATATATGCTCCACATTTTCCAGTTGTGAATTCTGGATTCTCAAAATGTTTTTGTCTATTTATTTCAATTAATATAGTTTTTACATTTTTGTGACTTATTTCATATGAATCAAATAAGCTCAAACATGACAAAGAAGGGCTTCTATCCATGTCCAGAAGAGACCAAGAAGCTTCTTGTTCTCATTTTGTGCTCACACTGAAAGCTGATCAAAGCCTTGCCAGGTTGATTTTATAATGGTTGAGTCTTGTTTTGTTTTCTTCTTCCCTTCTCATGACCAATGTGCAAACATTGGATTTGTAGAAATTAATAACATATGTTAATCATGTTATTTGGAATCTTTTGTAGTTCTCACGTGATTTTTGGGAAGATTGTGGAAGGACTGGGTAAATTACGAGAAATTAGAGATTATAATTTCTTTATGCTGTTTAGAATCATCAACTGTGGTGTGTCATATAATGGTGAGTTTATGGCAAAAAAGAAGATGTTAGAGTTTTATTCTGATCATTTTAGTTGTATTGAAAGTGATAATAATATCGTCTGAGATCATCCATTTCTTTTTTTGCAGCTAGAGATATTCTCACTGATGTGATTATAAAGCCTTGTCCGCCTTATGCCGTCTCTTGTGAGGGGGAGCAGGTAAAACTGAATCCATATCTAGTTTTTTTTTATTTTTTATTTTTAATGGTTGACATTAGATATCTTTGGTACGAGGGAAACAGAAGGAAGGAAAAAGAAGAAAATTTTTTAATGAACTTAATTTAAAAAATTAAAAAGATGGGGTTGAAAACTTTAAATTATTTTTACTTACTCTTTTATCTTACATATTCTTTTTATCAATATTTTATAACCCTACTTTTTCTTTTTTAGATAGAGCTTGTTAAAATTTTTTCTCCCTTCCCTTTCCCTCCAATTCTCTCATACCAAACATGGGGTTAGAGTTAAATAGAAGTGAGTAATAATCTAGTATATGTACCCTAGCAGAATGAAGATAGGGCAAGGGAGGAAGGGCCATCTTCCTCCAAACCAAAGGGTCACAAAATCCATCATCTAACTAGACGTTCACATTGATGAAATTTGTACCAAGTCCACACTTCATAGATATCAAAGGATTCCTTAAGTCAGTTGAAATATTATATTCGGTCCTTAATATAAGAGTTTGTTTGATTTTTATTTTAGTCTTAAATATAAAACTTCAATTCACTTTGTCTTTTACATTTATCTTAAATATGAGAATTTTCTTGCTTATGTTAATACAATACCTATGAGTCCATGCTTTGGAGTGTGATGGATCCTATAATCAGTTGGCACAATTGATTCTATTAAAGTGAATTATTATAAACGTTCTCTCTCGTCCTTAATATACAAATTAGTGAAGAATTTTGTTTTGATATTAAATAAAAGATATCGATCCATTTTATTTTTTAAGTTTACAATTATTTCCCCAAATTCTTATAGGACATATTTTCATCAAAGAAGAGTATTTAATGAAAATAATTAAAGCGGACACTTAAAAAAATAAACATTATATTTAGAACCACAGAAAGTAAAAGAAAAAAATACTTTATTTTGTTTTGCAAAAAAATGTCATTAATTGATGCGTCAAGAATCTTAGACGTGCTTACTGTAAGGTTTGAAATTTGATTTCGAAATTTGATTGCTGGTTTATGTATGGATCAGTTAGTTCATTCGGAAAAAAATAAAATAAGAAAAATTAATATTTTGGTCCCTTAACTTTTAACTCGGTTATGATTCAGTTTTTCAAGTTTGACTCGGTACGACCCGTCCGTCAACTTTTAACTCAGTTAAAACTTGGTCCCTAATTTTTTTCCTATTTAATAAATTAATCCATATCATATACAACTCACCTTGAGTCATAACCCAGTCACCTTGTACGTGCTGCCATGGCTTCCAAATAAGCTCTACATTCATCAGTCGCAAACCTCCCCTGTTTTGTTCTCATTTTCCTTCTTCTGCGAATCATTCGTAACGCCAAGGTGTAATTTACAGTATATATGCGGTGTAAAATTACACACACCCATGCAAATCAATCAAAATCAAAGTGTGGGGAGTTGTGCTTTAATTGAAGGAATAGATTTTTCTTTTCTTCTTTCGGTCCTCACTCCTCACCGATAAAAAATGGAATTGCATTTGACAGTTTAGTATGTTCTTTCATTTCATATTTCCATGAGCTTCAGCTTTACTTTTCCACTAATTTTCATTGTTATTCTGTCGGTTCTTGGTGGAATACTTGGATTTTGTGAAGAATGATAATATCTTATTTTAAATCTTTCTCTAGGTCATGTTAAATCCACTGCATCTGCTGTCTGTATAGTCTCTCCATTCATAAATTTAATTACAATTCCCCCACCCACACTTAATTTTGATTGCTTTGGGTGGGTATGTAATTTTTCGCTGCATATATACTGTAAATAATACATTCGCCTTATGGATGATTCTAAGAAGAAGAAAGAAAATGACGAGTAGGAAACAGGGGAGAGCAGCGGCTGATGAATGCAGAGCTTATTTGGAAGCTATGTCAGCATGTACAGGGTGATTGAATGATGACTCAAGATGAGTTGTATATGCGATGGATTAATTTATTGAACAAGAAAAAAATTAGGGACTGAGTTTCAGCCAGTTAGAAGTTGATGGATTGAATCATACCGAGTCATGCTTAAGGGATTAAGTCATAACCGAGTTAAAAGTTGAAGGACCATTTTATCAAAAAAAAAATTGAGGGACCAAAAGATTAATTTTCCCAATAAAATAATTGTTTGTGCTTATTTATTAGTATATTGTTTTTTCAATTAATCATAATATATCAATTTAGTGTCCTGACTTTTTACAAACTCCAAACACATGTTGTAAATAATTTGTAATTTAAAAAATATTTATTACAAAATTAAAAATTAATCGATAACTTGAAGTTATCATTATAACGTATTAATATAACATGATAAAATCATTCCCGTTGGCAGAAACACATCATAAAATCGTTCATAATCACAATATAACTCCGGAACAGATCCTACCTATCATAATCTTAATTAAAGTGCTGATATGTTTAATTGAATCTGGAAATTTTGTATTAAATTATAAAACACGTTCGAATTGCCGCCAAGCTTTTATTTTAAAAACATCACTAAAAAATCCGATGAATCATTAATTAATAGTAAATAATTAAAGAAGACCAAATGTTTATTCCTAGAGTGGTGAATTCATCAGCAAGGCGGAAGGATAGTATTCATAATGGGAGACCACACTGCAATTGATACTACTACTTTTAGTTCTTAATATAAGACACAATTAATTAATTTAAAAATATTATAAAAGTTACTAAATTATTTAATTATAGTGTATATTACATGATCTTTTTAAAATACTTATATAGATCATTAGATTATATATCAATTTATAAATGAGGCAAATTAGTTTAGAAAATTTTTTAAATATAAATACTTTAAATTAATTTAATAACTTCTTAATTTTTTCAAATAAATTAACTGAGTTTTATATTAAGGATTAAAGATACTAATAATATTTAAAGATCTAATACATTTACATCCACATGATGCATGGAGACTTCATCATGTTCTAACTTTATTAAATAAAAAAATAAAACGTCAAAAATTTCCCACACTAACATTACAGCAACACCATTAATCTTTCCAGTCGCAAATGTCATATTGATGGTTGAAGAGTTTTCACCCCTAGGGCTTTTTTGGAAAGGTCTGTGGGAAAGGTGTCACATATAAGAGGGTCTCTTAATGATTCAATGAAAATGGATAAAGGATGGATTGACATTGAGAGAAGTTCACGTGGATGGATACACAGGAAATAAATTCTCTTTTAATATAGACACACACATATAAATACTTTTTCCGATTCATAATATAAGTTCTATAGTACAGATTATACTCTATGTAACCATCTTTTATATTGTCCAAATGCCTCTCATCTCTCTCTCTAAAGGTGTGTGCTCTACGAAGGCAATATACCATAATGCAACTCAGGTTGAATTTGTCCATGAGTTGACTAAGGACACTTATTGGTTTTCTTTATTTAGATACTTGCCAAAAATACCCTTTTATGTTCTTATCTAAAACTATTAATCATATTCATAAAAAAATTAGATTGTTAGTATAACTAATACATGTTACAAATTAAGAAAAATTTCAAATCCCTTACAAATTTTCTTATCACAAGCAATATCATGCTTTTCGGGCTAAGCTATTTTGATTTTTCTAGGTTGAAAATTTTTGAGACAAATTTTTTATTTTGATCAATGTCATACTATCTTGCCAACCATAAATATGGTTAGAGGTAAGATTACCATAAATTAATCCCAATTAAAGGATGTTAAATAGTACTCCTTGAATCACATCCCTAAAATTAAAATTAAAGGGGCAGAATGAAAATCAAAATTTAAAAAAATTTCAAATAATCAATACAAAATTCATATGTATCTAATCGATTTAGAAGATGTGTAGGATAGCCTTCATTCAAGAATTATCTTTTTTCATTTTTCAGAAAATAATCTAAGATGTACTCATATCTTTTAAGTATTAAATCATTATGTTGATCTAGCAAGAAAAAGTATCAAATAATCATAAAAACGATGTTCGAATGACCCATAACAATGAATTACATTTTGAATATGTCATACTTGAGTTTATTTGACTCAACAGCTAAAAAATTGCAATATAGAAGCTTTTAATTAAAATACTTACTAATATACTTATTCAAAGCCAAAAATATCCTTCTGTGGTGAAGTTATCTTGATCTTTTAAAAGATATATGAATATCTCAAATTTTTGCAATATATATTTTTATTTTGATCAATGTCATTGTATTTTTCTACGATAATATGATTAGGGGTAAGATTGTCATAGATTAATTCCAACTGATCGATAACAAATACACCATAGATCATGTCTGTGAATATTAAAAGGAAAAAAAATAAAATAAAAAAATTTTAAAAAAACCATAAAAAAGTTTCAAATAATCAATAAAAGTTCCTACATATTGCATCAATTTTATTAGTAGATGAATGGAATGGCCTTCATCCAAGAGTCGTATTTTTTCAATTTTCAGAAAATAAGTTAACATATATTTATATCTTATAAGTATTAAATAATTATAAGAATGATACTCTAATGACCTATAACAATGGTCGATATTCAGAATAAATTTGCATAAACTCAATAGTTGAAACTTTTGATAATCTAGGTTCGTGTCCTTAATTTTAGTAATTTTGAATTGACACTATGGTGTCCTTTAACATGCTAATATGAATGTTATTAATATTTTTATTTGTTTAATAAAAATAACTAATTCTATATTTTTAATATAATATTGTAATGAAAGATACTTATATGTTTTTTTTTTTAGATTAATCATTCCACTTATATTGATATCTATTGAAACTAAGTATTGATACCACTTTATTAAGAAGATTACAAGTTCCAAAATTATAACTTGGTTATGATACCATTTCGTTAGGAAAATTAATATTTGCTATGTTTTTCTCACACTATTAGTCACAAAAGAATGTTAAAAGATAAAAAAATTCATTAAAATACTTACTAATATATCTATTCAAAACCAAAATATGCTTCTTTAGTCAAGTTATCTTGGTCTTTTAAAGGATATCTCAATATCTCTAATTTTTGCAACATATTTTTTATCTTGATCAATGTTATTGACTCGTTACTCTAATATGGTTAGGGGTAAGATTGTCATGGATTACCGAATTGATCGATGCAAACACTTCTTCAATCAGGTCCATAAATATTAGAAGGGAAAAATAAAATCAAAAAACAAAAAATACATATAAAATTTTTAAATAATCAATAAAAAATCATCCATACCTCATTAGTTTTATTAGTAGATGAATATGATGGCTTTCATTCACAATTCGACTTTTTTTAATTTTCAGAAAACATTCTAACATATATTTATATCTTACAAATATTAAATGATAATAGGAATGATACTACAATGACTGATATTCAAAATCAACTGGATAAAATCAGTGGTTGAAACTTTCGAGAATCTGCGTCAGTGTCTTGAATTTTAGCACTTTTGACGGACACCAGAGCGTCTTTTAACGTGTTACTATGAATGTTATTAATATTTTAATTGTTTTAGTTTTAAGCGAAAATAATTAATTCTACATTATGAATTCTTTCTCCGAACAGCA